>NW_026869739.1:900000-1175909 GCF_905332965.1 Bombus pascuorum | reverse complement strand
GTTTAAACGCTCATTTCGTTCCATTTTACACGCCGAATGCAGTGCAGGACAGATCCAACGTCGAAACAAGCCCTGGAGCTCGCAAAACGCGATCTTTCGTCGATTTTGGCGAAAAATCGCTGTAATTTCCTACGCGATGGAGATATTTCGACCTTTAAACGCTCGTTTCGTTCCATTTTACACGCCGAATGCAGTGCAGGACAGATCCAACGTCGAAACAAGCCCTGGAGCACGCAAAACGCGATCTTTCGTCGATTATGGCGAAAAATCGCTGTAATTTCCTTCCCGATGGAGATATTTCGACGTTTCAACGCTCATTTTGTTCCATTTTACACGCCGAATGCAGTGCACGACAGCTCCAACGTCGAAACAAGCCCTGGCGCTCGCAAAAGGCGATCTTTCGTCGATTTTGGCGAAAAATCGCTGTAATTTCCTTCCCGATGGAGATATTTCGACGTTTAAAGGCTCATTTTGCTCCATTTTACACGCCGAATACAGTGCACGACAGATCCAACTTCGAAACAAGCCCTAGCGCTCGCAGAACGCGATCTTTCGTCGATTTTGGCGAAAAATCGCTGTAATTTCCTTCCCGATGGAGATATTTCGACGTTTAAACGCTCATTTCGTTCCCTTTTACACGCCGAATGCAGTGCACGACAGATCCAACGTCGAAACAAGCCCTGGAGCTCGCAAAACGCGATCTTTCGTCGATTTAGGCGAAAAATCGCTGTAATTTCCTTCGCGATGGAGATATTTCGACGTTTAAACGCTCATTTCGTTCCATTTCACACGCCGAATGCAGTGCAGGACAGATCCAACGTCGAAACAAGCCCTGGAGCTCGCAAAACGCGTTCTTTCGTCGATTTTGGCGAAAAATCGCTGTAATTTCCTTCCCGATGGAGATATTTCGACGTTTAAACGCTCATTTCGTTCCATTTTACACGCCCAATGCAGTGCACGACAGATCCAATGCCGAAACAAGCCCTGGCGCTCGCAAAACGCGATCTTTCGTCGATTTTGGCGAAAAATCGCTGTAATTTCCTTCCCGATGGAGATATTTCGACGTTTAAACGCTCATTTTGTTCCATTTTACACGCCGAATGCAGTGCACGACAGATCCAACGTCGGAACAAGCCCTGGCGCTCGCAAAAGGCGATCTTTCGTCGATTTTGGCGAAAAATCGCTGTAATTTCCTTCCCGATGGAGATAGTTCGAGGTTTAATCGCTCATTTTGTTCCATTTTACACGTCCAATGCAGTGCACGACAGATCCAACGTCGAAACAAGCCCTGGAGCTCGCAAAACGCGATCTTTCGTCGATTTTGGCGAAAAATCGCTGTAATTTCCTTCCCGATGGAGATATTTCGACGTTTAAAGGCTCATTTTGCTCCATTTTACACGCCGAATGCAGTGCATGGCAGATCCAACGTCGAAACAAGCCCTAGCGCTCGCAAAACGCGATCTTTCGTCGATTTTGGCGAAAAATCGCTGTAATTTCCTTCGCGATGGAGATATTTCGACGTTTAAACGCTCATTTCGTTCCATTTTACACGCCGAATGCGGTGCACGACAGATCCAACGTCGAAACAAGCCCTGGAGCTCGCAAAACGCGATCTTTCGTCGATTTTGGCGAAAAATCGCTGTGATTTCCTTCCCGATGGAGATATTTCGACGTTTAAACGCTCATTTCGTTCCATTTTACACGCCGAATGCAGTACACGACAGATCCAACGTCGAAACAAGCCCTGGCGCTCGCAAAACGCGATCTTTCGTCGATTTTGGCGAAAAATCGCTGTAATTTCCTTCCCGATGGAGATATTTCGACGTTTAAACGCTAATTTTGTTCCATTTTACAAGCCGAATGCAATGCACGACAGATCCAACGTCGACACAAGCCCTGGATCTCGCAAAACGCGATCTTTCGTCGATTTTGGGGAAAAATCGCTGTAATTTCCTTCGCGATGGAGATATTTCGACGTTTAAACGCTCATTTCGTTCCATTTTACACGCCGAATGCAGTGCAGGACAGATCCAACGTCGAAACAAGCCCTGGAGCTCGCAAAACGCGATCTTTCGTCGATTTTGGCGAAAAATCCCTGTAATTTCCTACGCGATGGAGATATTTCGACCTTTAAACTCTCGTTTCGTTCCATTTTACACGCCGAATGCAGTGCAGGACAGATCCAACGTCGAAACAAGCCCTGGAGCACGCAAAACGCGATCTTTCGTCGATTATGGCGAAAAATCGCTGTAATTTCCTTCCCGATGGAGATATTTCGACGTTTCAACGCTCATTTTGTTCCATTTTACACGCCGAATGCAGTGCACGACAGCTCCAACGTCGAAACAAGCCCTGGAGCTCGCAAAACGCGATCTTTCGACGATTTTGGCGAAAAATCGCTGTAATTTCCTTCCCGATGGAGATATTTCGACGTTTCAACGCTCATTTTGTTCCATTTTACACGCCGAATGCAGTGCATGACAGTTCCAACGTCGAAACAAGCCCTGGAGCTCGCAAAACGCGATCTTTCGTCGATTTTGGGGAAAAATCGCTGTAATTTCCTTCCCGATGGAGATATTTCGACGCTTAAACGCTCATTTCGTTCCATTTTACACGCCGAATGCAGTGCACGACAGATCCAACGTCGAAACAAGCCCTGGCGCTCGCAAAACGCGATCTTTCTTCAATTTTGACGAGAAATCGTTGTAATTTCCCTCCAGCTGGAGATAATTCGACGTTTAACGCTCATTTTACTTCACTTTACACGCCCAGTACAGTGCACGCCACATCCAATGTCGAAACAAGCCCTGACGCTCGCAAACCGCAATCTTTCTTCGTTTTAGGACGAAAAATCGCTGTAAGTTCCTTCCCAATGGTGATATCTCGACATGTAAACGCTCTTTTTACTTCATTTTACACGCCCAATACAGTGCACACCACATCCGTCGTCGAAACTAGCCCTGTCGCTCGTAAAACGCGATCGTTCGCCGATTTGGGCGAAAAATGACTGTAATTTCCATCCTGCTTTAGATATTTCGAACTTTAAAAGCTCTTATCACTCCATTTTACACGCCGAATATAGTGCACCCTATCTTCGGCTTCTAAACAAGTCCAGCAGCCCGCATAACGCGATCTTTCCGATTTTGTCGAAAAATGACTGTAATTTCCATCCCGTTGGAGATATTTCGACGTTTAAACGCTCTTTCACTCCACTTTACACGCCGAATATAGTCCATGCTATGTCCATTGTCTAAACAAGCCGTGGAGCTCGCAAAACGCGATCATTCGTCGATTATGTCGAGAATTGTGCCAAATTTCTATCCTGCTGGAGATTTTTCGACGTTTAAATGTTCTGTTCACCCCATTTTACACGCCGAATATAGTGCACGGTACCTCTATCGTCTTAGCAAGTGCAGCAGGTCACAAAACGCGATCTTTCGTTGATTTTGTCGAAAAATAACTGTAGTTTCCTTCCGGTTTGATATATTTCGTCGTATAAAAGCTTTTTTCACTCCATTTTACACCCCGAATATAGTGCACGTACACGAACACAGTACACGTTAACAACAAAAATATGTACTATATCGTCGTGCACAGCTATGTGTATTTGGAGTCTTACAAAGAAGAGGGTGATAATTAAACAGTCATATCTACAAAAGAAGTCCTAACATCAAAAGCCGATGCATCATAGAGGCAAATACCAGGAAATACATAACCTTCTAATAAATTACGATGTATTTACATTATGTATATCATCTATAAATGTAGATAACAAAACTGAACGTATTTATCGGATAGTGGTGATATTGAAATTATATGGTGTTTCTGTAGAGCAATGTATAAATTATCTAAAACTGTGAGTGATGTAGATGGAAAGAAATTAATTTTCAAAGCTTATGATTAAATACTTAAAGCACTTAAAATACAAGAGGATAATTGGGCTGCACACAAATGGGCATCGACTCTTCTTAATTCTAAGTCTCTTTATGAAGGAGTAAAAGCACAAATAAAAGAGTCATATAATGTTAAGAAACATATCCTGGTATATTCCATGATAATATATTAATATTTCATTCCCTGACACGATGTCAAGCAATTGTATCGAATATGTTTAATATCGCAGAGAGCAGTGGAACAAAATCCACACGAACCAACACTCATGTACATGCTTGGTACTTGGTGCTACCAAGTTACTGATTTAACATGGTAACAAAGAAAAATTGCATCCGTAATATTTCGAGAACCACCATCTTCATCTCTTGAGGAAACTACAATATTTTGAAACCGCAGAGGAAATTGATCCCAATTTCCATAGTAAAAATTTATGAATATTGGGCAAAACCTACATAAAATTAATTGAAATAGAGCTAGCTATGAAATATTTAAAAATGGTCCTTGAATATCATACAAAGAACGAAGATGATCGAGATACTAAACAGGAAACACAGAAGTAGTTGAAAAAATTTTAACAAACTTGACAGAAATTGTAATCTATTATATGATAAATGGATATTATTATAGGATATGGAATTGAAGAGATAAAGTAAATTTAGAATCTATCTTTTAAATAGAAGTATAAAAGTTATTTACTATAAAGTACAGTACAACTTATGTGTGATGAGCTTTTTATACACAACATCTAAGATATTAATAACTGTTTGAAGATTTAAGACTATTATATACATGTATATTTTATAAAATGTTTTATTTTAAAATGTAATATGTAGGAAATTTTAAATAGTTGATAGCAGTTAAAGAAAAGTCGTACATACAATATGTCATTAAATTATTTTTCTCAGAAAAAGTAGTTAATGAAATATATTGTAACAGAATTAAAGTGTGAAAATATTAGTTACAAAAATGTCCGAAATATCACGGTTTCATAAAGTAGTTTCCAAGTCGAATTATCGGTCAGGATATTCTTCGTGTTCCTTATCCTCTGTGAGAGCCTCGATAATTGCATTTGCTTGCAAAGTAGAGAACAAATGAAGATAATGGCGTGTTCGAGGGCGGGTTATCGCCCTTGGCACTCTTCCCATCAGATGGTATACAAGGAGACGATGCAGGCCAACCTGCGTAGTGTATTCACCACACGGGCAAGTATACTCCACCACAACGTAATCTGGTGGTAGATTTCCCGGAATTAATGGTATGGTGTGCAAGTCGTTAAATCCTAGTCGACATTCCGCCATCGTTTCGTTATAAGGCACAACCTGGAAAAATAAAATAGACAAAAAAAATTTACGAATTGTTTGAAAAATCAGTGGAAGAAACGATTGAAAGGAAATGAAATATTTACTGCTCCAAGTGTGACGAAGATGTATAAGGACGCTTCCAATCGTGAAGAACTTTCGAACTCGAAGTACTTCTAAACGTGAAGAATTTTCAAAATTGCAGAAGCGATGCGCTTCCAAACGTGAAGAACTTTTAAACGTGCTGCTCGATATTCGAAATGGAAATGATACCCTCGAGCTAGGTGCCGAGTTTATATAGTCGTCAGTGGGTTCCATGTGTCCGTACATGTATTAGGACTTTTGAGGGGCCCCCTAATTAGCGGACTAGGTAAAACCCAAGTAACTGTTTATTTGTTTGCTGTATGAAATATTGTTTACGGGACATACGAATTGTCGGAAATTACGAAGAGATGGAGAAAATGCGATTCTAATTTATTATTAGTCATCGAGAAGGAAGCGAATATATTGCTTTTTTTAATTTACGCTTTTCAATAAATAATAATTTATGTGTTACTTCTATATGGGTTATATGGTTATCATCACTGTGTTATTGGAGCAATAATCGTCAAGGGCGGTAGTTTATGTTTTGTCTATTCATTCGTGAGAGTCCGCTAATATTATAATTATGAATTATTCGAAGTAGATATATCGCTTAAATATATTCGAACTAATAATATACTTTATATAGAATTGTATACTGAAACATTGAACGATACATCTACCATCGCTTTATTATTTCTTATGCATTAAATTCACAGTGGTCGTATTAAGTATATAGTAAGTACAGCAGAGAAGTATTTGATCGATATAGTTGTCGCTTGAGCTATTCCGAAGATTACATTGTAAATATCGTTTGGCTTCGAATATATTTTCTTATTAAGGGACAGCATTTTGTCGTTGGTATTTGGCGGAGGATAACGATTAGTCACTAATTAATCGTGAACTCCTTCTAGGCAGATTCAGGGAGAGGACAAGAGGTAGCTGTATAATTCAAAAGCATTAATAGTTCCCGTTTTCCGTCTGTTTGAAAGAATGATTCATTGTCAGTAGATATAAAGAGCATATTATTTGATTTTTATTACGAACGTACATTAATACAAGTTTGGCTTATAGAACTAAGTTGTAGAAAATAACGGCAGTAATTGTTCAATGCGAGTTTCGAAAATTAAATTTCAATTTCGATGTTCTTGGATTTATTAATTATTTAAATTTCTAACAATTAATTTTAATATGAAATAAACTAGATATTGATCCTCTTATATTGCGTAAGATATTTTTATTCCTTCTTATTTCAACCGTGTTATTATTTTCAACATATTATTTCAATTTTCAGCGTGTATAGTTGAATAAGCTGTTGGACAAATAATCGAAGTTATCTTAATTATTCTCATATAATTAATATTATCAAATGGGCTCATACAGTTTCCTTTATAACGTTTTATGTCGTTCCAAAACGGGTAACTCAAGCTCTTCGAATTTCACAAAGCTATCCCTTATTAAACGTACGACAGTTCGCCATTCAGCTTTCGCATTTTATCACTAGTTATCACGAATATACAGACTGAATATCGTCTCTACAATTACATACTGTCGACTATCACATTAAATAACGAGAGCTGTAGAAAAATTGAATTTGATCGCGTATCTATCGTCGTCTTAAGCATACAAGTCGATTAAATTAAGCAGAAAAAGGAACGCTTTGTCGATTATCGTTATTATGCTCGTTAACTTTACAGGAACAGCATGTTGAGGTCGATGTTGAATAATTTCTGACGAAATGTAACAAAGTTCCCGGATATTATCGATGTAGAGAAACTCTTGTCGCCATTTGTTACGTCTATTACATATATTTACATGGTTAAAATCGCCAATACGTTCGAAATACGTTTATTTGCATTTGTACTCTTCGGTACGCTCTGTTCGCGTTTCACAATGCACGCGGCAGCATCAGAGAAATTTGCATTTGCATTGCCACATTCTCGTGAATTGATGCGTATTGTAGCCGTGACCACAGCACATTAGATCGCATCCGTCCATACCTGAAACATTAATCGCTTTAACGATCATCTAAATTTAAGATATTGCATCACTACGAAGCTTCTCGTTAAATAGCCTGCGATAAAAAGATAGAACGTCGAATATCACATATGACATATTACGGTACGTCACCTGTGCTAGTACGATCGCAATATCTACCTTGGATTCCTAGACTATCTTGCGCTAAATCTGGTTCACAGTAATCAGGCGAGGGTTGTAAAAATATATGGTCGCTTCTCTTTGGAAACTTTTTTGTCCCACAACCCCCGCGCAACTTTGTCCTCTTGAATACCAAATGTAGCCTCCTTGGTTTCGTCGTTTTCTTTGCGGTTTTTCGGTCGTGTCGAGTCTTTCCAACGTCGTTTGGTTTCCCCTGAGTTTTCGCGTCGTTCCCCAAGATCGGCACTATTTCAGTCAACGTTGAATGCAACGTATCTATACTCTACGAGAACAGCAAGAAACGATAAAATTATTACTCGTGAAAATAGTTTACCAATTATTATGTCACACTCGAACATTTATTTTCACGCGCTTCGTAAGATTCATAAGAAGTTGCATCATTATAGTTTCTAAAATAGATCAGTACTTGTTTGCCAAAATACGCAGATAGTCGGATTAGAATCCCTTTCTATCTATTATGACGTTATACCTGTTATGATATTTTTATGTTTACTATCGTTTTTAAAAACACGTTTACAATTTGTACCTCTATAAATAAAAATTCACAAATATTTCCAGTCTTACTATTTTTCAAACATAATTTCGGATTTTAAACAATTTCGCCGTAAGAATATGCTACAGATACTAACCGAACGTACGTATAAGAAGATTCAATTTGTATCTGTAAGAGTCGTTGTGCCATTTAATTTCCGATATCGATATCAAATATTAAAAAACGTAAATTATCATTGAAAGCATAACATTATTTCCATAGCCGCTAATAAGTTACTAACTACGTAAAAGAATGTTAACCTATCCTTAACGAATCGCTTTCTATATTCTCGCAGAAAATTTGTATTTTTGCACTTGCATTATACGCACTAACCGCGTATTGATTCCATATATTCACGCAACATAGTGGAAAATAGGCTTATTATATGTAGCGATGTAATCGGTTGGCGTTGCAATCGTCTATAGAATATGATCATACGTTACGTCCTGGCAACGTCGACCCACTTTTACAGAAAATACTTGCATCGTAGGGGGGTGGTGGTTGGGTAATCGCTATTACGGATCTGGCTCTGTAATACTTTTTCATAAGTGCATCACCGATCTGACGAAAACTGGGCAAGGTTCGCCAGCAGGTAATCATGGTCCAAGAACCGGACACGCTGTGACATTTGCACTCTGTTTGCAGCAGAGCTTTAACTATCTGCAGTGAAACAATACTCACGCAATTCAGCATCTCACCCATGCCATTTATAGCAATATAATTTCAAATTTCTATCTTTCGTACTACGTTAACGATCGATTATACATCGAATGCGATCGACGCGTACTTTTTAAGTTACGTTCCTACGAGATCGCAAAACAATTATGCTATCGTTCGCTATTTTAGAGCTTGGCTAACTATTCTTCACGAGCATACGATTTTAACATGCGTATCGTAAAGAAATATCCATTTTCCGAAGTCGACAATCGGGAAAAGCACGTACTTCTGTGATTCGTTCTGTGATACGTTGTTTGTTACATTTATCATTTTCATATCGTAATTCTATCATTCTTGTGCTGCATCTGCCGTAGGAGATCTGCATCGATCGTAGTCTGTGGTAGCTGCAGTTCCAACGATATCCTACGACAGGGTTGAAACGCTCCATCTTTATAATATAAACTGCTATATTCAACTATTACATTCTGAATCGTTACCGACGAACTACGATTTTGTAAAAATTGCGAAACTCCTCTCTTACGATTGGAACACGTTTGCACCAGGTTCGAACTGTTCGATGCACACGTGCCTCCGTCTCTACGCTCATTGTGTGTCCGACGATCGACGCGTATGCTCAGAAAACTGGTTTACATTTCGAATTATCGGGATACGGTGAGGGGCGGGTTCAGGAATGGGTTGAAAAAAGTCGTCTGGAAGATAAAATATGATAAATATCGCGGCGAGGCGATCGACGTTAAGAATAAATCGTTAGCAGGCGCGCGTCTGTACAGGCGTGCACAGATCGTACGTGCACGCAGAAGGCAACCACGCGATATATGTGAGTTTTTATTCCGCCTCGATAATAAAACCCATCGAGGAAAGCGAAAACTCCGCAAACTTTCCCCAATTATGCCTGGTCATTTACGCGTTCTACCCACGGCACAGAATTCCATTTCTTTCCCGCAAACTTTAATTTGAACCTTACCACCTCGGCCCGTTTACGAATATACGTTTTATTCTCAAATTCCTAGATACTAATCTATCTAATTCGTTAAAATTCAACGACTAGATCAATATTTTAGTTAACGAACGAATCTTTAAAGCAATAAAGAAGTTTCAGTTTCGTTTATTTTCAAAAGGTCCAAGGGTCAAACAATTGTATCTTCGTACAAAGAATTTCGTATTATGAAACAATTGTCCCGTTATAGAAGACGGTCCGCATAAATACCAAGTACAAAGTAGTTGGGTTATTTCCGTTCCTTAATCCTTATGTATCCCCTTTTTCTTATTCCAAATATTGTCCAAAGTAGTTAATTTACGGTACAAAAAATCATTAGGGACTCTAATTATAGTACGGATTGCAGAAGAAAATACGAACATTAAACCTGGCATAACCCTAAGTCATTAGAACACATTTCCTACCTGGTTCGTATAGAATTTACATAGGTTGCCAACTTCAAAGGTATCGACATGCGGGCAGTTCGTTTGCTGAAACGTATTAATCATACGGCATCTTTCTTTATTAAAAATTTCAAAATCTAGGTTAATAATTACAATTCTTTCGATTGTATGATATTTTCGAATAGCAAGAGAGATACACAAGCTATCGAAAAATATATATAAATGCAATTTTTAGACAATTAAAAAATTCAAGACAACGAACGAAGATTCGCGTACGAAATCGTCTATTGACGTTTATCTTTCAAGTTATAAATATAAAATTTAATTTTACACCAAATATCTATGCACGACCAATTGACATTTTTCTACACGAACATCTTTCATTTTCACTCTCGATATTTAAAATCGTACTCTATATATTTTCGATAATAAATATCGTATAACGAACGTATATCCACATTTTTCTACAGCCTGTGTATAATATTGCAAATATTATTTTTTAAATAAAATCTCTCAGATAAAATTAATATAAAATGAATTAATTAATTAAATTAAAAAAATATATAAAAGTAAAACTTATATTTAAATTTATATATGGATATTCAATTATTTGACCCCCTAATCAAGTTAATACAATTAAAATATTAATAAATCATCAATATATAATTTTATTAATAAAGTAACATTTATTACTTTTTATATTATTTAAATTAATTATTGGAATTAAATATAAAATAAAAATTAAAAGGAATAATATAATTACTCCTCCTAATTTATTAGGGATTGTTCGTAAAATTGAATATGCAAATAAGAAATATCATTCTGGTTTAATATGAATTGGAGTAATTATAGGGTTTGCTATTTTAAAATTATCCGGATCTCCTAATATATAAGGAAATTGAAGTTTAATAATTATAAATATTGAAAATGTAAAAATAATTGTAATTAAATCTTTAATTGAAAAATAAGGATGAAAAATAATTTTATAAATATTTATTTTTGAATGAATAGGATTTGAAGAACCTGTAATATGTAAAATTATTAAATGAATAAAAACTAATAAAAGAATAATAAATGGCAAAATAAAATGAAATCAATAAAACCGATTTAATGTATCATTATTAATAGAAAATCCCCCTCAAGTTCATTCAACTGTAAATTAACCAATATAAGGTAATACTGAAATTAAATTTGTAATTACTATAGCTCCCCAAAAAGATATTTGTCCTCATGGAAGAACATATCCAAAAAATGCCGTTACTTTTGATAAAAATAAAATTGTTACTCCAATAACTCAAACTTGGAATAATTTAAATGAATAATAAAATATATTTCGCGCAATATGTAAATATATAATAAAAAAATAAAATAAAGCTCCATTTATGTGAATTAATCGAATAAATCAACCTGAATTTATATCTTTTATAATATTAGGAAATTCTATAAAATGCAATATTGATATTTGGACAATAATGTATAGAAAGGAATAATCCTGAAATAATTTGAATTATTAAAAATATTCCTAAAATTGATCCAAAATTTCATAAATAATTAATATTAATTGGTGTTGGTAAATTAACAAATAATATTGGTAAATTTAATATATTAATTGTATAAATTGTTGGTATTATTTTTTTCATTTTTTTCTTCGAAGATTTTTACATTTAACTAAACAAATCTTTGGTATAATAAATAATATTATTACTAAAAAATAATAAATATAAATAAAATAGAAAAATTAGGTTTTATATAAAATTTAATTGTTGTTTTATTGGAATTATTATGTAAATAATAAAAAATAAATTTAAAAATATTAAATTTTAATAATTTTTTTTGGTATATTATTAATTAAATAAATAAAATAAGAGAATAAAATTAATAAACCTCTAATAAAAATAATTAATAAAATAAATAAATTTATTGAAATATATTGTTTTAAAATTAGGATATTAATTGTTATAAAAATTATATGAAAAATTAAATAAATTAATTGTTTTAAGGGTGAAATAAAAATATTACATATAAATAATTTATTGTTATTATTAAATGTATATAAAAAATTATAAATGAAATAATATCAAGAACTATTAAAGTATTCATTACGAATTTAAAATTCAAGAACTAGTTATAAAAAAAAAATAATTTGGGGAATTATTGATATTTAAGAAAATAAATTTTTTTGAAATCTTAGTTATATTAATAAAATTAAATTTTTAATTTACAAAATTAATGTTTTACTTAAACTACATAACAGAAATTAATTTTAGAATTTTTAATTAATAACTTAATTATTTTTATTTTATATATTATAATATATTATTTTTATCATTTTTTAAATGGTATAAAATTTTAATTGGTATAGGATTTTTAATTAGTAAAATTTTATTTTATATAATTATAATTCATTATAATAGATGAATTTTTTTAATTTATTTAATTTATTCAGTTTGTGAAGGTGTTTTGGGATTATCATTAATAGTAAGAAAGAATTATGAATATGGTCATCAAAAAATTAATTTTTTAAATTTATACTAAAATTTTATAATATGAATGAAATTTTTATATTTTTAATTTCAATTTTTTTTTATTAGTTTTTTTATTTTGAGTAATTTAATATTTTTAATAAGATTTATGTTTTTAATAAATATAAGATGAATTAAATGAACTTTTATTTTTAGAAATATAGGAATTAATAATTACTCTAATTATTTAATTATAATAATATTTTGAATTTTTGGATTAATTTTTTTAAATTTAAAAGAATTTAAAATAAACTGTTTAACAATAAATTTAAATTTAATTTTATTAATAATAATAAATTTTATATCCATAGATTTATTAATTTTTTATTTTTTATATGAATCTAGGTTATTATTAATTTTTTTTATAATTATAGAATGAAGATAGACTGAAGATCGAGTAATATCTTCTTTTTATTTAACATATTATACTTTAATTTTTTCTTTACCAATATTATATTTAATTTTAAAAATTTTAAATTTAGAAGGTATAATAACTTTTTTTTAGAATTAATAGATTTGATATAGATAGATTTAATTATATTTATATATTAATATCTTATTTAGTTAAAATTCCAATATATTTATTTCATGGATGATTAACAAAAGCTCACGTTGAAGCTTCATTTTTTAGATCTATAATTTTAGCTACTATTATATTAAAATTAGGAAGATATGGAATATTACGTTTAATTTTTATATTTAAATCTATATTAAAAAATATTTTAATTTTCTTAATATTAATTAATCTTTTTGGTATATTAGTTTTAAGAATTTTATGTTTCATTCAATTTGATATAAAATTAATTATTGCTTTACCTTCTGTTATTCATATAGGAATCATATTAATAGGATTATTAATAGAAAGAAAATTAGGGATTTTAGGAAGTTTATTAATAATGATTTCTCATGTATTAGTATCCTCTGGATTATTTTATTTAGTTAATCTAATTTATATTCAAACTAATAGACGTTTAATTTTTATTAATAAAGGTATAATAGATTTAATACCATCAATATCAATAATATGATTTTTAATATGTATTTATAATTCTGGAGCTCCTATTTCTTTAAATATAGTTAGAGAAATTTTTTTACTTAGAAGATTAATTTATTGATGTAAATATTTATTTGTACTTTTAATTTTTTATTGTTTATTTAGATTTATTTATTCAATTTATTTATTTAGATTTATTCAATATGGAAAAATTTTTTATTTAACAATAAATATTTATAATTGTTTATTATTAAATTATTTAATTTTAATTTTACATTTATTACCTTTATTATTATGTTATAATAAACCCCGATAAAAATAAGATTAGGTCGGAAGTGACTCTAAAGAGCACGGTTAAGCACTAAGCATGGTACAAAGGAAAGAACCGAAATTAATAATATGTATGTACTGATTCATACAGCTATTGCGTAATGACGAAAACTAGAAGGGAAAGTCATTTTATAATATTCATATTTTGATATCTTGTAAAATCGAATTTTGACTTTATTGGTGACGTGGTTACCATGCAGGGAAGATTCGAAGGGGCAGATTTCTACGATAGCGTTTCAATCCTCGAACATCGTACATCATGCTTCGTGTTTTACATTGTAATAAAAAAAGTAAAATTGTATAGTAAGGGGAAGCTTCGATATGAAACAAGTTTTAATGTAATTTTATAACCCAATTTTTAGATCTAAACCACGCTTTCAACGGACAACAAGAGTTTTAATGTTTCAATCAAATTCCAAGCAACGTAGGGTCGACGCTTGTAACCTAAAGTATTGATTATAGAACAGAAAGATCATATGACTACAGTGGCGATGTGGATATAGTCCGAAGTGTGCTGTTTTGCAGCCAAGTTTCAGGACAAAAATAACAACATAAACAAGAGCACACAAAAGCTCCGCCTCCCGGCGGCTTAAATCCAAAAAACTCAACACAAGAATGAAAAACACCAAAAATTGTAAAAACTCCGATACATAATATAGCATGGCTACGTCGTACCGTCGCGTATCGGTACCTTTGCCTAACACACCTTATTTTAATTCATTGTTTAAGTGAATTCCTTCAATGTATTAAAAACAAATCTTGGCATAAATAAACACTTAAAAAAAAAGCGATGTGGATATAGTAAACGGCTACAAATCTGAAAGGCCCGTGTTCAAATCCTAATTTTCCTAATTTACACAATTGCAACCGATTGGCTTCTTCCGGGGATGGAGGGGAAGACCTAGCACCGACCAAAACAAAAGGGATGCCGTCACAGGTCAAAGTGGGGTAGAGATGTGCCATTCAACAACAAATAACCTCATCGACATCATTGTCATTACAGTAGACCAAAATGTGATATAATGTGGCTGTGAACTTCACAAGCATCAAAGATTAGGAAATAGACCAAAACAGTTACTAACAAATTTATAACCCCAATCTAATGTAGTGTAAGTTATGCTAACAAAACTAACGCCACCCCCCCGGAAAACAGCATTCATAATTAAAGAGTGGAATATCGATGTCCGCAAAATAATGCTGACGTGTGGTCGGGTTCTCCAGGAAGTACAAAAGAAAGAAGGACGTGCAATTAAGGATCATTGCGACTAGGATGTGAGCACTGTCTTCTGGGTGGAATGGCTGTATACTATGCACCAAGGGCCCGTATTTTTCCTTCCTTAGCAATCAAAGCGGCGGCAGTACGTACTCCCTGCAGTCGCTAGTTTTGCCTCAGTTCCTATAAATCTTCTTTTTTCTACTATAATTTAACTTTGTTAGTGATTGAAAAATAAGATTAGGTCGGAATTTTGATATCTTGCAAAATCAAATTTTGACTTTATTGGTTAATTAATATTAATTAATATTAATAAGCAGGAAAGACTAGAAAGGGCACATTACTACGACCGCGTTTTAATCCTTGAATATCATAAGGCATGCTTTTTTTTATCTTATAATAAAAAAAAAAATTGCGTAATAAAGAGAAGCTGCGATACAAAACAAGTTTTAATTCACTTACATCATTGAATTTTAGATCTAAATCACGCTTTCAACGGACAACAGGAGTTTTAATGTTTCAACGTAATTCCAAGCAAAGTAGGGTCGATACTTGTATCCTTAAGTATGAGTTCTCAAATAATAATATCATATGACTACGGTGACGATGTGGATATACACACAAAAGGTAGACTACCGAAGCGACTTGTTTTGCGGCCAAGTTTCAGGACAAATGTAACAACATAAACAAGAACACACAAAAACTCCGCTCCCCAGCAGCTTAAATCCAAAAACAACCAACACAAGAACGAAAACTCAAAAAATTGTAAAAACCACGACACTCAATACAGTATGGCCACGTCGTACTGTCGCGTATCGGTATCTTTGCCTAACACGCCTTATTCTAATTCATAGTTTATGTGAATTCTACAATGTATTTAAAAAAAACAAATCATGGCATAAATAAACACTATTAAAAAAAACAAGCGATGTGGATATAGTGTACGTCTACAAACCCAAAGGTCTCGTGTTCAAATCCTAGTCGTAATTTTCCCAGTTTACACGATAATTACAGATGAGCCTCGTCCGCGTTGGAGGGCAAGACCACCTAAGACCGACCAAAACAAAGCAGCCGTCAGCGTTCAAAGTCGGTCAAAGGTGTGCCCCCAATAGCTCATCAAAACCAAGTGTGATAAAAATATTTCATAAGGCAATGGATTGTTGTGTAGATTTTAATACAAATATTAAAAGTGAGCATAATGACAAAGTAGTAACAAGAATGATTTACTATGCCCTGAATGATCCAGAGGATGAGAAACCATTAATAGTTGCCCACTTCCATGGCAATTTGCCGGGCCTCTTCAGCTTCTAACCTCTTCTTTCTTCGAGCGCAATGTCCATTGAAACTTACACCTAGGCCCGATATTCTCTAATCGTAAAGCAAAAAATAACTTATTAAATAACAAAATAACAAAGAATTAAATAAATTAATTTAATTAATTAAAAAATAATAAAACGCAAGCTTACCAACTCACTCATTGCACGCTTTTCACACATAACTTGCTTGTTTGGTACACTATTTCTACAATTATATTTATTTTCCATTTTCCTGAAATCGACTGACGAAGTCTAGCGACCATTGCGTTAAACGCGGTTAAAGATACATAAATCTTAATTTTAATTACGAAAATTGATAATCAGAAGTGTATGTATATCTTTCAAAAAGTGCATTGTATGTATTGCATATATCGTATGTGTAATGGTAGGTAACGATTTGGTACTATCATTCTAATTTGATGATAAGATTAATAATATTACTATCTACAATTTGTTATACTTAATAGCAGATCTGGTTATTATTACAGTTCTTGATTGAACTAATATTTGTAAATGTCTTTTTTACTATTTAATATTATATAGTCAAAATGACGTAATTCCACATCCTAGCCACACACACACAATGCCGAAAATACGTTGTGCACAATACGTTAACGCATCGTCAATCGCTGAAAAATTATTATAAATTTATGAACTATGATCGTGCCCATTGCCTATTTTACACCCAAAGTAACACCTGGCCATGTGAATGAGCTGCTGGCAATGAACACGGAAAAGGTTGAACCTGAAAATCCTCAGCTAAAAAATGATCAGTGTATTCCACGTATATACTTTGTATTTACTGTAGATTTAATGAATTATTAATAATTTTAGAAAGAAAAAGCTTGGAAATGAACAAGAAATTTATTTTATAACTGATTCTGAATTTAATATTAATGTAAATAATCTCAGATTATCTCTTCATCAAAGCATATTTTAAAAAGTATAGAAGCAGAGTTCAAAACCTGTTGCTTTAATTCAGAAATTTATCTGTCGCGAAGTTTCTTCTTGCACATAACACTTTGTTAGGAAGATGATTCAGTTACACTGTACATGTGAATGTGTGTGTAAGCGTCTAAGGGCGTCCAGGCCTTAGTTGAGACAAAGGACGATAGGCAGTCGTTAAGAAGCATCTGGAAGAGTCGGTTGACAACAAGCGAGCGTACGAGTAGGTTTACGTGGTCTTCAGAGTGTAAGATATGTGTATAACTGTTGTGTGTAAAATAAAGTGAATTATTTGAATTTTCGAATCCCTCCTATATATTTACATGGTAGCAGAGCGTGGTTCTTCGAAGAAACGTTCAAAGGAAAAAAGAAAAATATACTTCGAGCACGTAGGAACGCTTGAGTAAGTGATAAGGAATCAATTAAAATGGAGAGATCGGAAATCACGATACCTACATTCGATGGTGAGGATTATAATATGTGGAAACAAAGAATCACGCTGTTTCTGAGGTATAAAGAATGCGAGATTATTATAACTAGAGTGAAGACCGTAACAGATAATGAAGATTGGGACAAAAAGGATCTGAAGGCAATAAATATAATTTACAGTGCCATCACAAATAGACAATTGGAATATATCAGGGAAGAAAAAACGGCATATGAAATAGTGAAAAGGTTCGACGAAATGTACTTGAAAGAGTCGACGGCACTACAGATCGTATGCACAAGGAGATTGGAAACGATAAGACTTGAGGACTATAGTAATTCAGCATCGTTCTTTAGCGACTTCGAAAAATTAATAAATGAATTAAAGGGTGCGGGCGCACAAGTAAGTGAGAAGGAAAAGCTAAATTACATGCTGAATACGTTACCCGAAGAATATAGCTACATAGCGGACATAATAGATGCATTGAAAGAAGAAAATCAAACGGTAGCATATGTGAAAAATAAAATCGAAATAGCAGAGAAGAAAAGAAAACCCAATCGAGGAGGAATGCAAACCAACGCCTTTTCTGCAAAAAGGGAAGGATGCTTCAGATGCGGAAGAGAAGGACACTTTGCGAGAGAGTGTCAAAATGGCGTCCAAGGGGGAAGCAGTAACAGCTATTGGCGTGGGTCAACACGTGGTCGCAGCAGAGGAAAAGGAAACAGAAGCAACACGAGCAGGGGACGTCGTCAATCAACAGCCGGCATGAGCGAGCATGGCAACTCAGGAGCAGACGCATGGATAGCAACAGCGCTCACAGCACACAGCAGAGAGACGAATAAGATAAGTGAGAACGAAATAGTGTGGCTATTAAATAGCGGTTGTACCGATCACATAATTAATAATGAAAGTTATTTTGAGAAATGTAGTGACCTTAAGGAACCAGTAAATATATATTTATGCGATGATAGACCGGTAAAAGCAATGAAAGTTGGAAACGTTATAAGCTACTTTGAAGCATTTGGAAAACAAAATGAAATAAATATGACTAAAGTATTTTACGCGAAGGGAATGTCCGCAAATTTGATCAGTTTAGGTAAATTAGCAGTCAATAAGAATAAGGTTCTTACAGAAGGAAATATTACAAAAGTAATAAATAAGAACAATAAACTCACAGCTGTAGCGTTCAAAAAGAATGGGATATATAGAATGAAAAGTATATTGAAAGTATATTAAAAGGGAAGGACTTAGTAAACAGTGCCGAACGTAGTGGTATGAGTAATAAGGAAAGATGGCATAGGATGCTAGGGCACGTAAATTTTAAATACTTAAGTATTTTTGGTAAAGAGCAGCTAGTGACAGGCATACCGAACAAATTTGAAAAGGAATTCTTGAAATGTAAGGTGTGTATAGAAAGTAAAATGCGTAATTTATCTTTTAAAAATAATCCATCTAAGGCTAAGGAAATAATGGAGATTATTCATACGGACGTGTGTGGTCCCTTTAAGACTACCGGATTCAATGGAGAAAAATATTTTATTTCATTTATCGATGATTATAGCAAAGTAGCGAGAATTTATTGTATAAAATCAAAAGATGAGGTCTTTGATTCTCTCGTACAGTTTGTAAATGAAGCCGAGAATTTAACGGGCAAGAGGTTAAAAATATTAAGATGCGATAATGGTAAAGAATATTTAAATAATCGAATTTATAAATTTGCTAGGGATAAAGGTATCAGAATAAATAATTGCCCAATATACGTACATGAATTAAACGGGACAGCGGAAAGATATAATAGAACGGTAATGGACATGGCGCGTTGCTTGTTAGCTGAAGCGAAAGTACATAAAAGGTACTGGCCGGAAATAGTATGTACAGCGGCATACCTGAAAAATCGAATACCAGCTAATACTATGCAGAGAAAGACAGCTTTTGAAATCTTTTTCGAGAAAAAACCAAGTGTTGAAAATTTACGTCTATATGGAAGTAAAGTTTTTGTAAGAAGGCCAAAACAAAAAAGAGTTTCTAAATGGGACAAGAAGGCAGACATGGGAATTCTGTTAGGATATAGTGAAGTAGGATACAGAGTTTTATTAGGTGGGAAAATAACAATAGCTAGACATGTAGAGATCATAGAGACAGACACTAAATGTATCGGTTTTGAAGAGAATTCATTAGATGCAGATAGCGATGACAGCAAAGATAATTATTTATGGGACGGCATGAATAAGGAAGAGTCAGAAAGTAGGGAAGATGAAAATGATAACAGTTCTGAAAGTTTAAGCATCCCTAGGAGATGTACGCGTAATAAGAGAACACCAGTAAGGTATCCAGAAAAGGAAAACACTAGTGAGATTCATGCAATTTATTGTAGAGTAGATATCCCTCGTACATTTGAGGAGACGACTTGTCGCGAAAATAGTGAAGATTGGAAACAGGCTATGGATAAGGAAATAGAATGTCTCTATAAAAACAAAACTTGGAAATTGGTAGAAAAGGTAAAGGGCAAAGAAGTATTAGGTGCAAAATGGGTTTATACGAGAAAATCAGATGACAGACATAAGGCTAGATTAGTGATAAGAGGATTTCAACAAAGAAACGTAGCCGATATTGTTGTAAAAATGGATTAATCATTGAGCAAATGTACGTAGAAACTGCCTTTTTAAATGGTGAAGTAACTTCGGAGGTATATGTAAATCAACCAAAGGGATATGCAGACGGAACGAATAGAGTTTGTAAATTATCGAAAGCGCTTTATGGGTTAAAAGAAAGTCCGAGGGACTGGCATGAGTGTTTTGATAGGCATGTGACGAGATTAGGATTTAAGAAGAATAACGTAGAGTTGTGCTTATATACTCACGGAAAGGGAGAAGATGTTGTTTATTTGTTGATATATGTAGACGATGTGCTAATTTGTAGCAAAAACAAAAGTGTAAAAGGATTATTAACTGATAAATTTGAAATGAAAGACTTAGGTGAAGTAAAAGAATACCTTGGAATAAATATAGAGTATGATTATTCAAAAAATGAAATGAGTATAAGCCAAAAGAAATACATTGAATCATTAGCGAACAAATATAAATTACAAAATAGCAAATTGTACTGTACACCAATGGAGAGTAACTTAAAAATTGAAACAGCTGAGATAAATAGAGAGGACATTGGATACAAGAATTTAATTGGCGCATTGTTGTATATTAGTGTAAATACCAAACCCGAAATAAGTTATAGTGTGAATTATCTGAGTAGATTTCAAGATTGTTGTAACGAGACACGTTTTAAATATTCGTTGCGAATATTGAAATATTTGTACCGGACTAGAGATTTAAGGTTAAATTATAAAAGAAACGAGAAGTGTGAAACGATAGATTGTTACGCAGACGCTGATTGGGCAGGAGATCATTTAGATAGGAAATCGACTTCTGGATATGTAATTAGATTGTATGGAAATGTAATTGGATGGAAGTCTAGAAAACAAAGGTGTGTGACAAAAGCTTCGACGTATGCAGAGTACGTAGCTCTATCGGAAGCAGTGAGTGAATTAATGTATATTAGAGAAATTATGAAAATCTTCAATGTAAATCTAAACGATAACCCTGTAAAAATTTATGAGGATAACTCCGGAGTGATAAGTATAGCAAGGTAAGGACATTTTACAAAAAATTCTAGACATATTGAAGTTCATTACCACTATGTGCACGAGTGCTTAGAGGAAAACAAGATAAATATAACTAAAGTAAGTACAGACGAAAATACTGCGGATATTTTTACGAAGGCACTGTGTAGAGAGAAATTTGAAAGATTTAAGTCATGGATGAATGTAAACTAAGAGGAATGTAAATAAAGTAATAAGGTTTAAAGGTTCTGTTAAATAATTCGACAAATCATGTAAATTCGATAAAGTGTACAGTGTAAATGTAAGGAGGCATGTTAGGAAGATGATACAGTTACACTGTACATGTGAATGTGTGTGTAAGTGTCTGAGGGCGTCCAGGCCTTAGTTGAGACAAAGGACAATAGGCAGTCGTTAAGAAGCATCTGGAAGAGTCGGTTGACAACAAGCGAGTATGCGAGTAGGTTTACGAGGTCTTCAGAGTATAAGATATGTGTATAACTGTTGTGTGTGAAATAAAATGAATTATTTGTATTTCCGAATCCCTCATATATCTTTGCAAAACGTCGAAATATCTCCAACGATATCGAAATAACAGACTTTTTTCGCGGAATCGATGAAAGATCGTGTGTTGCGAGATTCTGGGCTTGTTCAGTCACTAAAGGTAGCGTGCGCTATATTCGGCGTTTAAAATGGAGTGAAAAGGGCGATTAAACTTCGAAATATCTCCAGCGGGATTTAAATTACAGTCATTTTTCGGCATAATCGACGAAAGATCGCGTTTTGCGTGCAGCTCGGCATGTTTATACGATGGAGGTAGCGGGGACTATATTCGGTGTGTAAAATGGAGTGAAAAGAGCGTTTAAAATTCGAAATATCTCCAGCGGGATGGAAATTACAGTCATTTTTCGACATAATTGACGAAGAATCGCGTTATACTAGCTGCTGGGCTTGTTCGGACGATAGAGTTAGCGGGGACTATATTCGGCGTGTTAAATCGATTGATAAGAGCGTTTAAACGTCGAAATATCTCCAACGGGAGGGAAATTACCGACATATTTCGACCAAATCGAAGACACATCGCGTTTTGCGAGCTGCTGGTAGTGTTTAAACGATTGTGATGGCGTGCACTATATCCGGCGTGAAAAGTGGAGTGATTTGAGGGTTTAAACGTCGAAATAACTCGGTATGGAAATAACAGACGTTTTTCGACAAAATCGACAAAAGATCGTGTTTTGCGAGCTGCTGGGCATGCTCAGACGCTGAAGGTAGCGTGCACTATATTCGACGTGTAAAATGGAGTGAAAAGAGCGTTTAAACGTCGAAATATCTCCAACGGGAGGGAAATTACCGACATATTTCGACCAAATCGAAGACACATCGCGTTTTGCGAGCTGCTGGTAGTGTTTAAACGATTGTGATTTCGTGCACTATATCCGGCGTGAAAAGTGGAGTGATTTGAGGGTTTAAACGTCGAAATAACTCGGTATGGAAATAACAGACGTTTTTCGACAAAATCGACAAAAGATCGTGTTTTGCGAGCTGCTGGGCATGCTCAGACGCTGAAGGTAGCGTGCACTATATTCGACGTGTAAAATGGAGTGAAAAGAGCGTTTAAACGTCGAAATATCTCCAACGGGAGGGAAATTACCTTCATTTTTCGACAAAATCGACGAAAGATCGCGTGTTGTGAGCTGCTGAGCGTATTTAGACAATGGAGATAGCATGCACTATATTCGGCGTGTAGAATGGAGTGAAAAGAGTGTAGTACCACCCTTGCTTTCGGTGGTGATTGTCCCTGCGACGGCATCTTGGGTCTCTGCCGATCTTTGTATGTCGAGGCAGAGTTCGGAGGCTTGCTCTCGTTCTAAGTCCAGCGGTGTATTGCTTTTTCCACCGGACAATTATTAACTTATTTTGGTTTTTTACTTCTCTAAGTCTGGCGGCGTATCGCTTTTTTGGAGCATGCAAAATAAATCAAGTCCAGCGGCGTATTGCTTTTAATTGGGTGCAAAAATTATAATTTGCGTAATGGCAGCATGAGCTAGCCGTTTATGCACATACCTCTTTTCCTTTTTTAAAATTGCGCGCTGTGGCGCCGGCTGCAGTATGGCGGCGTCCACAAGGTTTCCTAAGTGGTCTGTGCGGTGGCGCCTCACTCGTGACGTCGGTGCGTCAGCGTGCGTGTAGCTGCGGTCGGTATAATAGCGATCAGTAAGTGAGTGCGTGCGATGTTTCAGCGTAGCCCTTGTAGCGGCGCTGCAGTCGCTCATCCCCAATATGGCGTCCCCACGCACCTAACCTCAAATCTCAGCACGTATTCACTTCAAAATCGTAGGACTAGATTTTGCATTGCACTACACTGATTTTTTCCACAGCTTATTCCACAATTGTTATTTCTAGCCCTTCTAGCATTTCAGGGAACTGATACTTCACTTGGAAGTAATTTTTTAGGTCCCTACGTGCGTAGCTTCAAATTTAAGCACGTGCTTAACCTCAAAATCTTAGGGCGAGATTTTATTTCGCACTCTTTTTATTTTCCACAGTTCTTTCCACAAAACTTATTATCTCCAGCACTTTATAAGCACTTAAACTTCACTCGGAAGCAGCTTTTCTGTCCCAAAACTTACTTTTTCCACAAAATTGCGATCTATACACGTCCTGTCTGGAGGCGTTGTCAGCGGACTGCGCACCCACATCGAGCAGAGGCCCCGAGGAGCGGCGCGTATAACACCCACGCTGACCTCTCCGGCGTGGCAGCCCCCCGCTTCGCCGGCGGCGGCCGCCACCTCCTCCGGGGTAATTGAATCATCCAGCTCGGTCACCCTCAATTCCGTCGTCTTCCTCGACACGGTAACCTTGGCGGGGGAGTCTCGAAGAACACGCGCCATCCTCTCGGCCAGTCGCGACGCTTTGCTTCTAGCGTCCTGGCCCGCAATCTCGAAAATGAGAGTAACCGCTCTCCTCGGTCTAACTCCGCGATACCAAGGTCTGAGAGCTTGATCTCTCGCCTGACCATCGACATCGCGTTCCTGCACGTGAAACCGGAGCCATTCTTCACGGTGAGCGACACCGTAGCGTACCGTGGAGGCCGGGGAAGGCCAGGCATTACAGTCTTGTAATTCGCGGAATCTTTCGTCCACGTCGTTCATCATATGAAAGTTTACGTCCCATGCTTTTAATTTTTCTAATAATGACAAGAGCATGTTCTTCCCGATGATTCTGATGAGGTCGCTATGTTTCTATTTATTCTTGTCACTAACCAAAAAAAATCTTAATCCTCAGTGGAGCTAATCCCACCACTGTTACCAAAATATTTACCCTGTTACGTTTTTGTTTGGATTGTTTTGCTTATGTTGCCGTTAATTTTTTGGATTTAGAGTAAATGGTAGTTGCTGCCACCAGAAACAATCTAAGGACTGTTTCAGTTAAATTTTTTGTTATCGCCTATCTTTTCGAAGATCCCGAACTGCCATATTTCTTAATAATTCTGTGGGCAATTAAATATCAGTGGGTAGGGTTGACTGATGTTTAATGCGACTGGCAATTAAACTCCACGTTTCGGCTAACCTGCTACACGCAGGAGTACTGGCACGGGATAGGATCAAAGTTGGTGAAAATAAATATTCGCTTAATCTTATTATATTATCAGACAAATATTTTCCACAACTAAAGTTTATTCTAATTCTAATTGGTTATTAACTGAGTTATCGTTTAGATTTTGAATACTCGAAGTTACAATAGTTCGCGATACGTTTTTACTCTTATTAATTAGAAGATTTTAATTTCACTGATTTTTCAAGAATGTACAAATTGACAAATACAAACACGTCGATTAACAAAACTGACAAGAACTGAGAACTAATGAAACAAAGAACTAAAAGCTAAAGAACAAAAGGACTAAAGAACTTCAGAACTAAGAGCTAAGAAAACTAAGAGCTAAAGGAACTAAGAGCTAAGAAACTAAGGAACTAAAGAATTGAAAGCAAAAGGAACTGAGAAATTAGGAGCCAAAGGAATTGAGAACTAATCGCTATGGACTAAGAAATTACTTGCCAAGAACTGAGGAACTGAGCGCCAAGAACTAAGGAATTAATCACCAAGAACTGAGGAACAGAACTGAGGAATTAAATACTCTGAACTAAGAAATTATCTATCCGTGTCTCAATTGAGAGAAGTACGATTTCCCGATCAGGACGTCGGAATATACTGTGATATCTCAACGAAAAAGTTGCGGCCATATATACCGGAACCGTTACGACGCACGGTATTCCAATCGTTACACGGACTTTCCCATCCGGGGATACGTGCCACGCGAAAAATGGTAACGTCACGTATCGTCTGGCCGTCCATCAAGAAAGATTGCCGAATGTGGGCGCACCAATGTATACCATGCCAACGGTGCAAAGTTACCAGACACGTATCTCTATCACGTGGCTATTCCCATCGTCGACATGGAAACACCAATCGTTGCTTCGGCCCTCCTATCATACTGGATAGCTAATGTCTGCGTACCGTTAAAAATTACGATCGATCAAGGACGCCAGTTCGAATCGCGTTTATTCGAAGAATTATCCCGGTCGCTCGGCGTCAAGCACTTACGCATGACGGCCTACCATCCCGCGTCTAACAGAATGGTAGAGCGCTTTCACAGGCAACTGAAAGCAGCAAGTGCCACGACACGAGCAATTGGATCGAAATCCTTCCTATCGTGCTACTGGGCATTAGAACCGCGTTAAAGGAAGATCTTAACGCAACGGCGGCCGAAATGGTCCACGGCACCGGCATACGATTGCCCGCAGAGTTCTTCCTACCGTCAAAGCATCGGGCCAATTCGGAATACGTGAACCGGCTAAAAGATCGAATGGTGAAAGTCAGGCCATATCCGGTTACGCGTCATGGCGAAAAGGAAATCTTTATTTTTAAAGAGTTAAAATCATCACCATATGATTTCATGCGCTATGACGCCATTGGAGGCCCGTTACAGCCGCCTTACGATCCATTTAAAGCAATAGAAAGGAACGATAGGTCATTTATAATTAGAATAAACAATCGCGACGTAACGATTTCTGTAGAGCGTTTAAAACCTGCTGTAGACATAGAAAAAGAAACGCTGAAACTCGTAACGTACTGATCCCGGTAGGATAAACAAGCACGCGCGACGAAAGTACGGCAACTAATAATAACCAACGCGCACAAGAAAACACCAGGGATGGATACGTTACGCGGTAGGGGCGAAGAGTTCGTTTTCCCGATAGATATCAGGCAGGTTTCGAGTGAAAGTCATAAATTGTCGAACATAGGAAATACTAAGTACATTACTTGTATCTATTTATATTTATATTTCTTTTATAAAACCTCGACGTAAATATTCTTTTTTACAAACTGACCCAATTATAACGTTATCACTGGTAGGGAGTGATGTGGGGACACATGAGTCATAGGACGAGGCGAAGCGAGAGCGACTCATGTTGTTGTTGTGCCTTGGATCACGGATACTGCTTTGACACGCATAAATAAAGCTAGATTATCTCTAGCCAAAACAATGTCGCCGTTGAGGGCAACTGTCGTTCCAAAACGAATTCGAATCTTCCGACGCCCCCCGACTAGTATAAATAAGCGGACACGATCACGAGCGAGATTATTATCGAGCGATTATTGAGTTGATTTAGCTAGCGAGTTTAGTGCGATATAAAAGCTTTAGCGAATCTTTGTAGTGTACCTACATGCGATTTACTTCACCGGAAATAAATCTCCTGTAACGTCGCCTATCGACATTGTACTTTATTTTAAAGATATTGATTGAAAATATATTGGACGGTTACAACAGTAAACAACCTGATAATTTCTGCAATCCAAAACACCACATCCTCATCCGCCGCACGCTATTGTTGTCTTACGACCTTTCATGGAAAGAATTCTTGTTTCGCATTAATTCTGAATTTTCCAGATTCTAAACCAAGTGAACAATCTCCAACTAAGGAAATTGTGCGACGTCAAGTAATGTAATGTAACGTAATGTGCAGAGACAGCAGGGACAGTCATGTCGCGAGTCAACAGGCGAGTGGATCTAAAAGCAGAAAACTAAAAGGAAAGGAACATCGGGAATATCCGCAATGGGATACATTTGTTGAAATACGTTCACTATCGCACTTCGTCTTGGTCGAGTACCTCAAATTATATATAGAGAATTCAAGGAATTGGGTAGAGTGGTTCGAATGAGCTATGTTTTCCTGCAACATTTCTGTACCTGGAGGAACAAAGTTCTCTGCTCGTGAGTTATTTTGCGGATATCTGGCGAGATAACCGTCCGCTAAAGTAGTAATCGAAGAAAATATGCAACCGACCTATGTAGAATATTTAAGAGTTTTGGTTGACAAGATCAACACGATACAACTCACAGCAAAGGAAAATCTAATGTTATAAACATTAATGTTTAAAGAATATTACTACAGACGAATCAATCGGCAAGATTTCATAGTGAGACATTTGAGATATTTATCGAGAGAACTCAAAAAGGGAAAATTCTGAAACCAGTATACAGTTCACCTCACAATGTACTCGATATTCTCAACAACTATAATGTTAAAATCGAAGTACAGTGAATGTCACGGAAGTACACTTAAATAAATTAAAATTAGCGCATAGTCGCAATGGACAGTGACGCACCGACAAACGGGCGGACCAAGGACAACAAACTAAAAGAACACGTTAATAACGAAATTTTTCCTATTATGTAGAGAATGGGTGTCGTTTCTTGTTCACTAGAAGAAGGAGAGGAATACTGCGGTCCCCGGGTTGGAGAACTTCCAGCCTATCAACCAGAGGTGCATGGAGAATTACTCACTTCCTGTTGCGTCCAGTTAGTCCCGCTCGCTTATCGAAATATCAACGAAACATCAATTGTTAAAATAGCTATTACAATCTAGATGAAGATCGCTAAAACCTACATTATAATTCGGCACATTCACTACATTTGAGCACATTTGAGTTATGCATTCGTAGCATATTGCAGGCGCTGCGATACACGTATACCACTAATTTCTGCCGCGGAAACTTGTTCCGATTGCGTTGAAGAATAATTTAAATATTCTTGAATTAATAAAAATGAGTTTGTATTAGAAAAATAGTACACATTATTACACGTTTGCGGGATTGATTAACAGAAATATCGGAGCAAATCTTAACAAAAATAAAAGAGCGGCCAGAGCGGGGGAGGGTGAGGACTTCTCACTCTTATAGAGTTTCTCACCGAAACGAAACTGTTGAAGTGATCACCACTGCTAAGAAAACTCTACATCTGGTCTTCGGTTTCTCAAGCGCGAAGGTCATCGATATCGCGTAGACAAAACAATGCGTCGATGGGTAGCATGTACAATGAACGATGTATTATACGTACCAGGTACGAAAAGAAATCTGTTTTCCATTAGATCTGTCGCAAGGAGGGGCATAGACTTCTGTATTTTAAAGGATGGAGAAAAATGTATATTTTTGCAACACCAGAAAGTAATAGCAAGAGGTTCTGTCATCGGAAATTTATATAAGGTCGATATGCGAGTTATCATACCGTCAGTTTGCAATCTTAGCAATAGAGCGGAGTCCAATGCGGATACGTTGCAGTTATGGCACGAAGGTGTCACATACGAAATACCGCAGACAAAATCCGACTAAACAAAGCGATAAGATAGCGAAATTCCAAGCGCCTTAGCATAAGTAAGCACCGGATAACATCCGGTCACTCTATCCGTTCTCAGAAATATATGACCGAAGCCTTTTCCCACTCCCACGAACAAAAGAATTTTAAATACTCACCCCAAAAATCATCCAAGTCAGTCTTGAACAATCACGCCTAGAGCTCGGAAGTGTATCGCAAATAAAAGTTCCTTTTTTTTTAATTTCTTCTTCTTTTTTTTCTTTATTATTTTACGTGACATTTTGGCGATCCTGCCAGGATCCATTCGCTTCAGTGAAAACGAAATTACGATTTCGGCGTACGCGCATCATTGAAGATTGAAGGATCAGCGGACCACTGCGAATCTTTGCTACTACGACGCCCTGCAGCAACTTTCAACGTTCCACTACGGTGAAACTAGACGAGAGGACTACGGTCAGCGCAGAGCAAGCCTACGAATAAGATTCGGAATCTGGAACCAACCAGAGAGGAAACATCCCAGAGACTCCTCAACGGCCATAGCTACTACGGTAAGCCGAAAATCTGGATTCATTTGTACACTACCGTACGAGAAAATCAAGTTTCTCAAGCGTTTCGAGCGTTTCGAGCTCAAATAGCAACAATAGTTCGGATTCAGTGAACTTAAATAGAATCATGTCCGCGCCGAGAAAAGATAAAATCGAAACCGTTAATACTGCCTCTGCAACCGAAGTTATGGATAATTCAACCCGTGCCATACTCGAGCGATTCGAACTTCTTGCGCGACGAATAGAAGAGACGCAACGAATAGCCGATACCGAAAACAAAAAACGTGCAGCGGAGATAGAACTATTAGGAAAACATATCACTAAATTAAATTTAGGACGTGACGATACTACCGAGTTAGGCTCCCTTGTTACGATGGATGAGTCTAATACCAGCAATATTCAGAGAAAGCAACTACCTGTAAAACCTAACGAAGCGGACGATACGGACAGTGAAGAAGAAGCAGTAAGTTGTAACAACCCCATGTACGATGCAAAAACCTGCTTAGACTTTATCCCCATACTCAACGGACAAGATGATATAGGAGTAGAAGGGTTCATTAAACGGGTAAGGGAAGCTCGAGCCGAATGTAGAGAAAAACGCACATTGCTACGACTAATTTTGACGCAAAGAATCATCGGAGAAGCGGAACGTAGTATCCGTCACTCTGAAATCGAGAACTACGAGGACCTATTTGAAAGCCTCAGAAAATTTGTATCTGTAAGCATTACTTCCAATGGAGCTCGTGATAAGTTGCAACGTACGCGACAAACCGAATCGGTACACAATTATGTGAAGAGGTTTCGACACAACCTCAACGAACTGATATACGCGCTCCAACATGAAATTCGCGATCCAGTACGCCGAGCAGTCGCCATAGATCTTGAAACCGAACGAGCGACCAAAATTTTCGTGCTGAATTTAAAACCCGAAATAGAGATACGCACATCAGCTACAAGGCCAAAGAATCTTCAAGAAGCGCAAGATGCAGCTTTCGAGGCGGAGTTAGTCATAGGGGAGATCGAACGCAACAAAAGATTAGGAAGAACAATATATCAACCAATTGAGAGAGCTAAAACCCGATTCCAAGGAACACCTAAACCAATGCCAAGAAACTTCCAGCAAGCTGAGCGAACGCCACTTACCCAAAGAACTCAACTGAAGTGCTTCAAATGCAGCCAAATCGGACATGTCTCCAATCAGTGTAAAAATTTTCAAACACCCAGCCAACACCCGAGACCACCAGCAGTCCACAATCTCGAGACACACAACACAGAAACGGAAACTTACGACAAAACAACGGAAGACCAAGGAAAATTCCAAGAGTCAACACCACGACAGGCAAGCTTCTCACAATACGGTTTAACACAAGGACTGGACACGAGACACACCTCATCGACACAGGAGCAGGAATCAACCTATTGAAAAGGGACAAGGTAGACTGTCAAACCTTCAAGACCGACGAACCTCGAATGTTCTCCATGGGACAAGACAGATATACCACTAACGAATTTATTATATCTAAATTGTTTGGCAAGGAACATAAATTTTATATAGTACCGGATGACTTTCCCTTAATAGAAGATGGAATAATAGGTCTACCTTGTTTAGAGAAGTATCAATATGAAATCTCCAACGATAGATTAAAACTTGACAATAATATTCTGTACTTTCAGAAACCGGAAACGATACAACCAGGCGAAAAAAAGAGTTCGAACCATCTACCTCGAAGGCAAACCAACGCGAGTATGCTTCTTCAATTCTGGTGAGACAAACCATGAAATTTCTAACGACATTGATAACAGTAAAGAATTAGATCAAATTGCTAGATTTAAAACCGTAGTGAGAACAAATCATATTGAACGCGAACTCCGCGAACCCATAGAGAAAATATTAATACATTACGTCGACGTATTCAATTTAGAAACAGACCTTTTACCATGTACTAATCTGACAAAACATACAATCACATTAAAACAAGACAAAATCATAAACACCAAATCATACAGACCACCAGAGTGCCACAAACGAGAAATCGAGGAACAAATAACAGACATGCTAAATAAAAACATTATAGAAGAATCAGACTCTCCTTTCAATTCACCAGTATGGGTTGTTCCCAAGAAGTTAGACGCATCAGGAAAACAGAAATGGAGAATAGTTATTGACTTTAGAAAACTAAACGAACTGACTGACCAAGACGCCTACCCATTACCCGACATAGAAGACATATTAAGCCAACTAGGTGACGCGAAGTTTTTCTCAGCACTCGATCTATCATCCGGTTTTCATCAAATTCCTATGGACGAAGACTCAAAGAAATACACCGCTTTCTCAACACCACAAGGACATTTCCAATTTAACAGAATGCCTTTTGGACTCAAAAACGCACCAGCCACATTCCAAAGAATGATGGATACAGCGTTACGCGGATTAATTAATAAACATTGCTTTGCATATTTAGACGACATTATTATATTTGGAAGCACTATTCAAAAACATAATGAGAACTTAGCCATAGTATTACAAAGACTAAGAGAATTAGGACTAAAAATCCAACCAGATAAATGCGAATTTCTAAAACCAGAACTCGAATATTTAGGACACATAGTAACGTCAGAAGGAGTAAAACCTAATCCGAAGAAAATAGAAGCAGTCGAGAACTTTAAAATTCCTAGAAACCTTACCGAAGTCAAATCATTCTTAGGACTCGTGGGATACTACCGGAAATTTATACGTAACTTCTCTAAAATATCCAAACCCCTGACGGACCTAAACAAAAAAGACACCAACTTCCATTGGACGGACAAACAACAGAACAGTTTCGATACACTCAAACGAAAACTTTGTCAAGCACCTGTTCTGTCATACCCAGATTTCTCTAAAACATTCGTATTAACGACAGACGCTAGTAACGAAGGACTAGGAGCCGTACTATCACAAGACGGACACCCGTGCTGCTACATCTCTCGAACACTAAACCCTCCAGAGAAAAATTATACGACTACAGAAAAAGAATTATTAGCTATCGTATGGGCATTGAAACGACTACGACAATACTTGTTAGGAAGAAAATTTGTTATTAGAACAGACCATCAAGCCTTGAAATGGTTGAATAATTGCAAAGACCCGTCGTCTAGATTAATGCGATGGAGACTAAAACTAGAGGAGTACGAATACACGATCGAATACGTTAAAGGCAAAGAAAACCCAGTCGCAGATAGCTTATCTAGAATTCACGCGATTCAAAAGGTAGAAATCCCTGAAGGAACAGTAACATTAAATTTCTTACAACATTTTAATACATGGAAAAAGAAGTCAGAAATCCCAAAGCGATTAGAAATGAAACCTAACGACCAATCCTTCTATCAATTAACTAAAACAGAATTAGGAGAGTTCGACGAGGCAATATGGTTACGGAAAATCGACAACATATTACGAAATAACAAGAAAGTAGGTATAGGAGACAACACGTTTACAGAATTAGAAAAGAACCAGATCAAACTTATGCTTATATATTTCAATGATACCCGATATCCTGTCATTTTCGCGTGGGACCTAATCCAGGAATTAACCGAGGAAGAGATAGAGAAAATAATTCAGGAAAATCATAACGGTACAATAGGACATTTAGGGGTACAAAAGACATACCAAAGAATAAAAGAACGATATAAAATTCCATATTTATTGAATAAAGTCGAGGAGTTTATAAAGAAATGTGAAGCTTATCAAAAGGAGAAATTAACGCGGATTAGACCAAAGGAAGAACCAATAATATCTGATACACCATTACAACCTAACGACAAAATTGCTATGGACATCATAGGACCTATGACCAAAACTAAGAAAGGAAACCAATTTATACTCTCAATACATGACGAACCGACAAAATACTTGATCCTAGTACCACTAAAAACACAACGGACAGAATCCATAATAAATGCTCTCTTAGAACACTACATTTACATATTTTCTGCACCCAAAACAATTCTAACAGACCAGGGACAAAACTTCATTAGTGAACTTATGTTAAAATTCGAAGAGGCATTTAAGATTAAACACATTAAAACCACTAGCTTTCACCCCCAGTCAAATGGATCTCTAGAAAGAACACATGCCGTAGTAAAAGATTTAATCCGTACAAGTCTGCATGATAATAATGATAAAGAATGGGATGAGATATTAAACTTCATATGTTTGGGTTATAACACAGCCGTGCACGAAAGTACCGGATTTTCACCTTTTAAACTAACGTTCGGTAGAGACGCAAATCTACCATCGGCAATCGCGAAAACTTCGAATTTAACTTACAATGATATGTTCTCACTCTGGCAAAAGCAGTTAAATAAATATTTAGATATCGCGAGAAAAACATTAATAAACAGTAAGAAACGATACCTTCGAGACCAAAAGAGAAAGATAGTTCGAATTCAAACGGTATTTAAAGAAGGAGATTTTGTATTAATCCATAATGATCACAAAAGGGACAAATTAGACACTGAATGGTTAGGACCATACAGAATCCACTCTGTCAAAACCCCTTATTACGAAATCTTAATTGATAACATTATAAAGAAAATACGCGGTAATCGTTTAAAACCTTACTTTGCAGGTCGACGCTCCTCTTTATCAGAATAATATCCGCGCAAATAAATATTACACCACTATAAGGAAACTCTGTATTCATAGAAAACATAAGGAAAGTATATTTGTATAGCGATACTGCCAATATTATTGTAGGATTAGACACTAGCTACATACACGAGCAAATAAACACGATGGAATTACATAAATCGACAATAAACTCACGCGCAATCAGCAAAGAATACGCTGAAGAGTTAGACAGTTTACAAACTCGTATCAATAACCTGAAACAACTCGCAAAACACTTGAAAACGTTAATACACACCCGAAACAAACGAGGTTTACTTAACATCATAGGTTCCGTATCGAAAAGCCTATTCGGAACTCTCGACGAGGACGATCTTACACTCATAAACGAAAACATAGATAAACTATTCGACAACAACAATAAAATCAGGACTGTAATAGCAGATCAGACAGCACTTATTAGGAAAATTGTAAACTCGGAAAACCTAAATCACCTAGAGGAAACATATAACGATGTATTAAGACAACAACAACAGGCAAATATCGACAGATTTACGCTTAAAATGATTATGAAACTCGACACCGCGATACAAACTTTACACTTTCAATTAGACGAGATACTTAACGTCATAATATTAGGCAAACAGGGAATAATTAGCCCACAAATACTCGACCCCGATGAATTTATAGAAAACTACGCCAAAGCAATAGGCAGGCAGACGTACAACACCGCAATCTCTGCCAAAACCGAACATTTTCAGTTCATACTCGACATCAGTGATCTTAAAATCTTCACAATAGGTGACAAAATATTCTTTAAAATCATAGTACCTTTAGTCTCTAACACGGAATGGAATATATTACAGGTATATCCTATCCCGAGTAAGAGAAACGGAGTATTTTTGACTCCAGTAGTCGAACATCAGATCTATTTCACTTCAGGACTTTCATTTATAAACACTGATATCGAATATCTCGACAAACTTTGTAAAGAACGAGCCGGAACCACTATATGCAAGCAAACAATACCAATCCATGACAGAAACTCGAGAACCGATTGTCACAGCGAAATAATAAACTTCAAAAATCATATCGAACATTGCCAAATAACTGTGTTTAAGATTGAAGACATTAGCTTTATACCACTCAGAACTAGCAACAGCTACATTGCGATACCGGCGAACCCGATAGAAATAGACACAATTTGCCAAACGAAACACACCTTGCAAAAACTTGACAAGCCCTCTATTATAAGAGCCAACACTTCCTGCGATTTATTGTACAAAGATGAACACATGCGTATAGGCGAGACGAAACACGAAGTCAAATACGAAATCAAAACTAAGATCCTAGCGCTCAAAACAAACGATAGCTTCACTCATCTGTTAGATAAACTCGAGCGAGCACCAAAGATAATAGATAACTTACAGGGGTATAAGACCACGATCGATAAAATAGGTGACGAGATAAAAAATCTTAATTTCGAACATAGAATCAAGAGTATACAGTATTGGGGGTTAACCACGATCCAGATATTAGGGTACATAGCATTAAGCATGATAGGTATATACGGATTAAACAAGATGGGGGTATTCAAATGCGTCAAGAAATGTATACCTTTCTTTCTGCTGCCGTTAATCCTGGATCCGCCGCTTCCCAGCAGGCTAGGGAAACCATCGAAGCTTCCGTCATCGTCTTTCAATACTCATGATTGTTCTTATTGAGGATTGGATTGATGTCTTTGTTCACATCGCTCATCTTCTCCTGGTCGACAATGGCGTGGTCTCTTCTCCGATAATTACAGAAAACGAAAAAATTCAACAAATAAATACCTTCACTGTCGCAGTGGAAGCGTGCTGGGCACCTAACCTGTTATTAAATAAGTTTTGGAGTTTGATGTTTATTGATCCACTCAGATTTGGTTTTTACGTTCTGTATTTCACCACCATATACAGCCATATGAAAACACCGGATACATTTAGATACTTAATACGTGGCCGACGCCTAAGCAAAGGAGTGTCGTCAGAAGTCGTACCAACTTAGCATATAGGAACTAGTGATCATACCAACCTAATATATCCTCAACAGTAAATTGTCAAAAATTGGTCATTTTGTAATATCATACGTCTTCTGACGTGTTATAGCAAACACGATCGGCTCTAGCAAAATATATTATTAAACCAATCTATTCAATAATATCTATGATTAATTTATTCTTCCTATACTAAGTACTTTAATTTTAGTTTCCACTTCATATTTGCTTACAATAGTGCTACCATTTACATTCAAAGCGTGTTAGCTAATACTATTAACGTGACATATGAAAACTAACCTATCTAGGTTAATTTCTTCGCTTAACATATTGAATGTTTTCCTTTTGAGTTATTAACCAGTACGATTAAATTAGTTATTACCTTGTATTTTTATTATTCTTACTCAATTTGCAATCCTTTATGTGTGTTCTCTATTTATTACATAATATTTGTTTTATTTGTTTGTTGGATTTTAGCTTCAGTTCAGTTCTGCTTATTATACTCCATCCTGTATCTTGGCACCACCTATTTATTTATTCTTCCAAATTCCTGAAAGGCAATTTATAAAATCTACAATATTGAACGTTGAATACTCATATAATTATTAATCAATAGAATTCCATTATTGGACAGGTCAATATATATTTTTTAAACCAATTGGAAGATTATCGCAGTGATTTAGCAGCTAACTATCCACTACGCCCTTTGTGATTATTCCATCAGTTATGTTTTGTGCACGTGTCACTATGCTGAACTATTTAATCACTCGAATGAATTCATATTCAATTGACTCCAGCCATATCCATATTACTGTTACTACAATGACTCAATTAAAACATGTTAAGTTTGGTTTTTAATCTTAATTAGTTCATTTAGTTATATTTAGTCATACACCATATACTAATTTTCTCTTGTTCGATTACAATGTCTACTATACATTAATATTAAGCATTATTGGACTTATAATCGATATACAGTGTCACCTTCATAACGCATATCATTATCACTTGTTATTCTTATATTCGATGTCCATTATTATGTCCATATTCTACTTATCGCTATCTTTGTTAATATTTCCTATTAATATAGCTGTAGTAGTTAGATGTTTACTATTATTTATCATATGTTAAGAAAGCGGTTTAACCTTTGGTGTTCTATTAAGTGTCTACTGGTGTGTATACTACTATATTTTGTATCTTCCTCTTTTAATATATTACATTATATACATTTATATGTCGGAGATGAAAGGACACCGCCTCCCCGCCACGTTGGAAATATTTGGAAAAGCCTCAATACTGTAGCATTTACGAAATAACCCAGACACAGTCATTCGAAACTTGAGACAATGAGTTTAGGCTCGAGCCGACAACCGGTCGCCAAGCGTAGCCACGGTCACGGGATGAACGTTCCACCTAACAGAGATATAAAGTTACATAGCTTTCCTTTAAAGAATTGACAGTACCGATACTTGACAATAAAACATTCCAACGGCCCCGCGGCTCGCCACACACAGACCCCATTCTTTGGGCAAGATGATCGCCAGATGCCGATGCATCGTTTACAGTTTATGTTCAGATAGCCTGAGGAACCGTTACAAATCTTAGGACTTAGTTAACTAAAGTCCTTCAGATTGACAAACAGTCTTTATTCTATCAGCCTGTAAATCTGTCACCTATTGCGGGAAGATATGGGAAACCTGCTTTGGTCACGTACGACGCTGCCTGCTAAGAACTCTCTCTCAAGGGCGGCTAGCATCCTTTTCTAACCGCCAACATAGAAATTGACCAATTAACAGCAACGTCTATTTCCCTCACCCTCCGAGTGGAGGCTTTCTTTGACGAATCCGATGATCTCGTGCCCTTAGGCACATCCCATCATAGTTTTCCTCTGCAGCGTCGTCGTGACGGAAAGTCATTCCCTTTCTGGCACTCTCATTAGCCATACGCCTAGTGTGTTTGTACGATCGGTGAATAATCTACGTCTTAGCAAAGAGCTAATCAAGCGATCCTTGTATCACGAGTAGTAAGTCTTATCCGACTTAGACTTCGAAGCAAAGTATATTCGTTATCCCGTGGACCGTGGATTCGCTATATCGAAACTAGGGTCATTGTCATTAGCGTCTAGTTACCATGTCCGCTTGTCAATCTTGTATCAACCATATTTGTGTAATCAACATCTGTGCGACAACAATGAACAACACCGGTGAAGATTCATTAAACGCCCCTAACGCCAACCCGACATCAGAAGTGGGATTATCGCCGGTTGTAACGATGGACCAGCTTATGGCCATCATGAGTCAATTGAGAGAGCAAAGGGAGCCTATGGTGTTCGTCCCCGTTCCCTCCTTGGGGCAAGGTGGGATCATCTGACCGAGATCGAGATAGTCAACGCCACCGTTCTTCATCACCTGAGTTTGCGCGACTCTGATAACGAACGCCAAGTCAACTCCTTGCGTGGTGGAGTCTCCAACTGGTCAATTAAGCCATCTGGGTGAGTCGTTCTCGTTTTATTTCGATTGTGGAGCCGAATGTTCGCTAATCAAAGAGTCCGTAGCCTCGAAATTTTCCGGCAAAAGAACGACCGACGTAGTACTAATGCGAGGGATAGGAAATCACCGTATTAATTGCACGTCTCAAATTGCATCCATAGTACGTATTAATGATTTTGCGTTGGAGATAATTTTCCATATCCTTGCCGACGGCTATCTAAATTACAACATCATGATAGGCCGCGAAATTTTAAGCCAAGGTTTTGACGTAAATATTACCCAAAATAGCCTCAGTATTTGCAGGGCAAAAGCTGCCAATGTTTACAATATAACCGCCGAAAGTAAAATCGATATTAATGGAGTCAACACCGAGGTGCTCGGTAAAGATAAAGACAGATTGATCTCCATCCTCGAAGAATTTAAGAGTTCGTTTATTACGGGTTTCTCGCGTACACGTGTAAATACGGGACAGTTAGAGATACGTTTGATTGATCCTAATATCACCGTACAAAGAAGCCCCTACAGGCTTAGCGAGGCAGAGCGAAGCATAGTACGCGAACGAATAAGCGAATTAATTAGGGCAGAAATCATAAGGCCTAGTAACTCACCGTTCGCGAGCCCTATGTTACTCGTAAAGAAGAAGGACGGCTCGGATAGGTTGTGCATGGATTTCCGAGAGCTAAATAAAAATACGGTCGCGGACCGATATCCTCTACCTCTTATTGCGGATCAAATCGCGAGAATGCAAAAGGCGAAGTACTTCATTAGCCACGACATGGCCAGCGGGTCCCATCAAATCCCCATTCATCCCAATTCGACAGAATATACAGTGTTTGTCATCCCGACGGGCAATACGAGTATACAACGATGCCGTTTGGATTGAAAAACGCACCATCCGTTTTCCAGAGGGCTATTCTCAATGCCTTTGGCGGCCTCGCCCACTCGTACGTCGTTGTCTACCTGGATGACGTCCTAATTATCGCTGAATCGGTAGACCAGCCTCTAGAAAGATTACGCATCGTACTAGGTACCCTCGTAAACGCCGGGTTCTCCTTCAATTTTTCGAAGTGTTCCTTCCTTAAGACGTCTGTATCTTTATCTCGGGTACGTAGTTCATAACGGAGAAGTTCGCCCAAATCCGGGTAAAATACGAGCCTTGAGTTCTTTACCTGCACCAACGACCGTCGCTCAACTTAGGCAGTTCATAGGTTTAGCCTCCTATTTTCGAAAATTCGTCCCTAAATTTTCACAGGTAATGAAACCGTTGTACGCACTTACCTTCAGTAGTAAAAATCTAACTTGGACAGATAGACACGAAACCATAAGGCAAAAAAATAATTTCCGTCCTGACTAACGAGCCGGTGTTAATGATATTTGACCCGAATTACCCGAGAGAATTACATACTGACGCTAGTTCGGACGGATACGGTGCTATTTTAATGCACAAAATTGACGGCAGAAACCGAGTAATAGAGTACTACAGTAAGGGAACGAGCCCCGCGGAATCCAGGTATCATTCATATGAACTAGAGACCCTAGCAGTTGTAAACGCCGTTAAACGTTTTCGCCACTATCTGCACGGACGGGAATTTCTCGTTGTCACTGATTGTAATTCGTTAAAAGCATCCCGCAATAAAGTTAATTTAAGTGACAGGGTTCATAGGTGGTGGGCTTACTTGCAAACTTTCACTTTCGATATTATGTATCGAGGAGACAAACGAATGGCACACATAGATTTCTATTCGCGGAAGCCCATAGATATTGATCATAGTAATTCACAAGGTCGAAGAAAAGAAAATTAATCTGGCCGAAATCTCAGAAGATTGGCTATTAGAGGAACAAAATGATGAGCTCGCGGAAGATATCGCGAATACATACGAATTACGATCTGCTACCCTTTACCGCAAAATACAAAGAAAAGGCAGAACTCTCTGCTTGCCTATTGTCCCAAGAGGTTTTAGGTGGTCCGTTATTAATCACATGCACCGTTAATTAATTAATTATGCATTTAGGTTGGAATAAAACGCTCGCGAAGCTGTACTAGTATTACTGGTTAGAAAGAATGGCGAAAATTAGTTGGCTTTGAATTGCACCACCAATCGTGTGGCTAAATCGAGTCTGTTAGAATTACTAATCGGTAAAACAGCAAGACCCTATGGTTTATTGCTATCCGAAAATATCGAAGAAAGAAAAGTAGGTATCTCCGATGTAAGACAGCAGGCTATACAGAACATGGAGGTTAGCGCAAAGTGAGATAAAGATAGATTTGACAAGACGAAAGCAAAAATACTTAGATTCAATTTTGGTGACTTTGTATTACGCAAAAACGTGGAAAGGAATCAAACGAAACTAGATCCGAAATTTAGGGGTCCATTTGTGATAGCGGAAATTTTGGAAGGAGATAGGTACATTTTAAAATGAAATAAAAAAAAATAAAAAAAAAAACGCTAGACGGCAACGTTCATATAAATACAGCCATGATAGGTTAAAGAAAATGCCAGATAGTCACGTTCCTACTGGAGTTGGACGTCTGCGGTGATGACGAGAACAGTGACCGTGACGATGCGAGTACCTCGGTCTCAGAGGATCATTCTGACCAGAGCACTTAGCAGAAAAAGTTTGCATATGCCCAGTGTGGCACTTAGCGTTCCTACCACAGGCCCAGTGTGGCGATATGACAAAGGTCAATGTTTTCACACATGTCTAGCGTGGTAATCAGGTGTCGGATCGAACATAGTGGTTCACATACGCTTACGGGTGGGCATATGGCCCAAAGAAAGTAAATGCGAGATCAACACACCGTTACTGAATTCAATTCAAGTATCGTTTACACTATGAAAATAACATCTAACATAGTGTTTGAACAAAAGCTCAGTGTGGTATCATGATCCAGAGAACTGAGGGCCGTCTAGGTGCGAGATCGAGAATGGTCCATCATGTCATTACGCTCAGACTGATGATTCACAAAATGCGACTAGCACTTCGAATATCAATCGTAACGTCACGGATTTCCACTCTCTTTTAACTCTTTCTTTATCAAACGTCCGACCAGAATTTTTGCTGTCAAACCGGACCCTTGACCTATTTTGACACTTAACTAAATTGTAAATAACGACAGTTATATCGAATCTAACATTGGGGAAACCCAATATTCTAGATACACCCGAGGACGTGTGATAGTCAGGATGGCCGTGTCGGAGATGAAAGGACACCGGGTCCCCCCCCCCACCCGTTGGAATTATTTGGAAAAGCTTCAATACTGTAGCATCTACGAAATAACCCAGACACAGTCATTCGAAACTTGAGACAATGAGTTTAGGCTCGAGGCGACAACCGGTCGCCGAGCGTAACCACGGTCACGGGATAAACATTCCACCTAACAGAGATATAAAGTAACATAGCTTTCCTTTAAAGAATTGGCAGTACAGACACTTGACAATAAGACATTCCAACAGCCCCGCAGCTCGCCACACACAGACCCCATTCGTTGGGCCAGATGATCGCCAGATGCCGATGCATCATTTACAGTTTATGTTCAGGTAGCCTGAGGAACCGTTACAAATCTTAGGACTTAGTTAACTAAAGTCCTTCAGATTGACAAACAGTCTTTATTCTATCAGCCTGTAAATCTGTCACCTATTGCGGGAAGATATGGGAAACCTGATTTGGTCACGTACGACGTTGCCTGCTAGGAACTCTCTCTCTAGGGCGGCTAGCATCCTTTCCTAACCGCCAACATAGAAATTGACCAATTAACAGCAACGTCTATTTCCCTCACCCTCCGAGTGGAGGCTTTCTTTGACGAATCCGATGATCTCGTGCCCTTAGGCACACCCCATTATAGTTTTCCTCTGCAGCGTCGTCGTGACGGAAAGTCATTCCCTTTCTGGCAATCTCATTAGCTAAGAGTCAATCAAACGATCCTTGTATCACGAGTAGTAAGTCGAGTCCGACTTAGACTTTGAAGCAAAGTATATTCGTCATCCCGTGGACCGTGGATTCGCTATATCGAACCGAGGGCCATTGTCATTAGCGTCCAGTTACCGCGTGCGCTTGTCAATCTTGTATCAACCATACTTGTGTAATAAACATCTGTGTGACAACCATGAACAACACTGGTGAAGATTCATTAGACGCCCCTAATGCCAACCCGACATATATATATATATATATATTGTGACTATTAAAGTACAAAGTGTGGAATACAATGTAAGCCGGTTCAGATCCGCACGCTAGCAATGTTACCCTGAGACTAAAAGAACCCGGAAGCCAACGTCGCACGTGTACCGCTTATGGTCTGTCATCGACGCATTCCTTTGTCTATGCGCTATCGATGGCCTTAGCGTTTGAGAAAACCGAATACCAGATGTAGAGTTTTTTTAGAAGTGGCGATCACTTCTACATGGGAGAATAAGGAACAGTATTTCAACGACCAGGATAGGAGATACTAGACTACATAGACCGCGTCAGAAATCTCAGGTTGGCAATATCGGATGAGCAAAGTTGCGAGTATGGCACCGTATCCCAAGAGGTCCAAGATACGATAGATTGGGACGTTTCGTTAAGGGATTCTCAAACGAGGTACACTTGCGAGTAAAAGTAGCAGCATACCAATTCTTCCTTCTTCACGAAATCGTCCAAATGTTCCGCGACAAAATTCTATAATTTGTATTTATTATAAAAAACCTTTGGTACGAGACTGCTACCGATGTAGAGCCAGAGTAGACGCTGGGATAATCGTACCTTACGCGTCGGGGCAGTCGGGAAACCAGCAAACTCCTTCGAGAACAAGGGGAGAACCTCGAAGGAGCGACGCTTTGAATCACCCAAGAAGTACAAGCTGCAACGAGAAGACCGACGCCACAACCTTCGTGCAGTTGTGCACGGGAACATATAGAATACTTGGAAAATCAACGAGTAAAAGAACATGAAGTCCACGGAAAAACAACCAGGAGTACGGAAGAATCGGATTCAAATTCGGAAGGAGACCTCTCCGAATTGTTTCGATAAGAATGAACGAAACCCCGAGCACTTCAACCGTCAGAATAATCTCCCGGACTTAAAAACAAAACTAAGTTACTGATAGACTCCGGATTGAAAGTAAATATAAAAAAAACTGCCTTACCTGATACAGCGATCATCAGCGAGCAAGAATCAATTGAAGTTCGAGGAATCACGGCAACGAGCCTGGTCAGCCTAGGGCAGACTATAGTACAGGTTGCGAGCCACCCAGTTACCTTTCATGTAATTGATGACACATTGCTGATCGACCAAGACGGAATCTTAGGATCCGAATTTTCTGCAGGATGCAAGGCTCGTTTGGATTACAAGCGAAAACGTATCAGGCGAGGAAATATTTATATAAAATATATATAAAAATCAAGCCATTTGAGGGGGTCTATTTTGGTAATGCAGTTGTGAAGAACCAGTTATATGAGGTTATGTGAGAAAGATAAATATCACATCGAGAGACTATGAATTCGCCACACCTACAATGGTAATTAAAGAATTTGAAAACCTCATCTCGTTCCCTAGTACGACGTGCAATGTGATTTCGAAATCTAAAGAAACTAGATTCGATGAAATCACTTGAATAAAAAGGAGAGGAAAAACGTTGAAGAATTAGTTCGGAAGAACCAAGATAGATTTCATATTCCAGGAGACACGATGGAAGGAACTGAAATTCTAGACCATCGAATAATTACAACGGATGATATACCAATCAATACTAAACAGTATCATTATCCACCTGCACGTCGAGAGGAAACAAATCGCCAAATTCAAGAATTACTGGACACTGATGTCGTAGAACCATCGATATCTCCGTACAATTCTCCGTTATGGATTGTGCCGAAGAAACCAGACTCGTACAAAAACAAACGTTGGAGATTAGTCATTGACTATAGAAAGCTCAATGATATAACGATCGGCGATGCTTATCCGCTCCCTAACATCACAGAAATATTGAATCAGTTAGGAAGTGCGAAATATTTTTCCACGTTTGACTTGTCATCAGGCTTCCACCAGATCCGAATGGCACAGGAGGATGTCCACAAGACTGCATTCTCAACGCCGTACGGTCACTTTCAGTTTGAGCGAATGCCTTTTGGACTGAAAAATGCTCCAGCGACGTTCCAACGGCTGATGAATTCAGTGCTCTCAGGATAGCAAGGAGTAGAACTATTCGTCTATCTGGACGACATAGTGATTTATTCAAGATCTCTTCATGAACACGAAAGTAAATTTAGTAAGTTAATGGAAAGATCTAGGCAGGCCAGGTTACGATTATCGTAGAAAGAAATGGTTAAAAAATCAAGAAAATGCATTCAATAATTTAAAAACAGCACTGATGACAAAACCTATTCTACAATATCCGGATTTTTCTAAACCCTTCAACCTCACAACAGACGCATCAGGATACACAATAGGCGGAGTATTAAGTCAAGGACTGATTGGAAAGGATTTGCCAATCGCGTATGCCTCTAGACTACTAAACCCGGCGGAATAAAATTATTCTACCATTGAAAAGGGATGTCTGGCAATCGTCTACTGCACGATACATTTCAGACGATATCTGTATGGTAGAAAATTTACTATAGTAACGGACCACAAACCGTTAGTACGGATGAATTCTATCAAGGATCCTATTGCAAGAATCTGGAAATAGAGACTAACGTTGTCGGATTTCAAATTCGATATTCCATACAATGGAGGCAAAGCGAACGCAAATGCGGACGCATTGTCTAGAAACCCCCCAGAGATGTACTTGCCGATCAGGAAACGAGACGAAGATTCGCCGATTCGTTATCCTATCCGAAAAAGATTCCAACTAGACACATGAACCAAGGATCCTCCCATATTCGAAGCTAAACCACGCGACTTGTCTCAATTCCATAATCCAGGAAAACACGAAGAAAGGGCCAAACCTACAATACTTGCGGAATTGAGAATCTCAGAAACAAGAGACTCCATAATGAAAACAAATGATCACAAGGTGATTTTTATCCATACAAAGGAAAATCCGGTGGACAGGAGGGGGGGCTAGAAATGAAGGAAGCAGGGAACCTACCGCATTATGAAGACCTAATGCTGGAAAGAGCAAGACTGCAACGGTACTCAGGAAAACATATAATATCTCTACCAGTGAAAGAAAACCGAAACGTCCCAATAACACCAGAGAACTTGATAAACTCATTAAAATTTTTGCTGGACCTGGTAAATGAGAAACAATTGTCATCCTTCGGTATCAGTAAAGGAGACCTAGAGGATTTACCATGGCGACATGTAATCAAGCACTTGAAATGGGTATTCTTGATAAACATCATAAACATCACCATTTGTACCGGGAAAGTAACCACCCCATCAGTGGAAGCGCGAAAAAACATCATACGAGAGAAACACGAATAGCGGGACACAAAGGAGTAACAAAGACCTACCAAAGAATACGACGACACTACTGTTGGGAAAACATGAAGAAGCAGATCCAAGAATACGTGAGAACACGTAAGGAATGCCAATTGAAGAAATTGACCCGGATAAAAACGAAACAACCAATGGTTCTCACAGATACACCGGGCAAACCTTTCGACTAAATTAGTATGGATATCGTCGGTCCACTGTCAAAGACACAAAAGGGGAACAAATATATACTAACCATCCGGGATTTATTGACCAAGTATTCGACCGGGATTCCGATGGAGAAGATTTCTTCGGCGGAGATAGCGGACGTCTTCGTAAAACGATTTATTTGTCGATTCGGATCACCGAGATCCATTCTTCCCGACCAGGGGGCAAACTTTACATCCTGGTTGTTGAAGAAAGTGGCGAAGAGATTTCGCATCAAGCGATACATCACATCGGCATATCATCCGCAAAGCAATGGTTCGATCGAAAGATCGAAAGACGAAGTTATACATAGAAAACACCAGAAACTGGGACGAATGGGTGGAACTGGCCATGTTCTCCTACAACACCTATGTACATGAGGGAACAAGGTTCTCCCGCACGAGCTAGTCTTCGGACACTTGGCCAAAGAGCTCACGGGTGAGGCGATTATCGATGAGAACATGGAATCTACCTACGCGGAAGACCTGAAAGACTTATTCGACCATATCAGTACGGTGCAGCAAAGGGCGAGGAAAAATCTCATAGAGTCCAAACTAAAATCCAAATCGTACTACGATAGACGAATCAATCCACAAAACATTAAAACGGGAGTTCTGATGTACCTCTTGAAAGAACCGAATAGAGGGAAATTTACCGACCAGTTTACAGGACCGTATAAGGTATTGGATATTTTGAAGAATAAAAACGTTACAACAGAAGTGCGAGATGCCCCGCGAACCGTACATTTAAGCAAGCTAAAATTGGCGCACAATCGAAACGGACAATAGCCTATCAGCGAACAGATGGAGCGACAACCAAACGCCGAAAACATCCGTCCTAAGTGTACGGAGGGAAAGGATTAATCAAATTTCCGCTGGAAATTTGAACTTCAAGACGGGGGAGGGCGTCACGTCCCGCCACCCGTGCGAATCGTGGCGCGAATGTAAAATTGATAAATTCTATTAAACGGAGATAATTAAAAAGTTTATTTGAGACCGTGTTTTCAGTATTTGAAGTGATAGGCAGTTAAAGCCGCTAGAAGCTATATCTTGCGAAAACTCATCTAACTACGTTTTTATATTTTGTTTTTATAACGATATCGAGAAAGTCAGCGGTAGTTTTGTTCGAGTTTGTGTTTGAATTTGAGTTTGCGTATATTTACCGTTTGGTTATCGAGTAAATTAATTAGTGTTAGTCTATTGAAGAATTAGTTATCATTTGTCTACCGAAGAATCATCACCTGTCAACCGAGGAATTTCATACCCGTCAGTTAATTGTCAATATCGAAATTGAGTAAGATTTAAATACGACATTTTAAATCGATAATCCACTTTCGAACAACTTTAATCCTCTTCCGTGCTAGTATTCCCGCACATAGCAGGTTAGCCGAAAGTGGAGCTTATTGCCAGTTGCATTAACGTCAGTTGACCCTACTTTCTCGTCAGCTACTAAATAGAACGTTACACGGATACATACATTTTTAGGAATTACTTGTTTAGACATTCGAAAAGTTTACATTTATACAATGTATATACTGTTCCTAGTCCTAGGGCTACGTATCCTCATATTTGTAATGTTGAAATGCCGTATTCTCTGAGTGAATTTATACGGCTTTCGAATTGTAGCGTATTGATTTGTATTGGTAACGTATCCAGGCTGGCTTTGTATTGATTAAAGTTGCGAGTTACGTTTGGAGCCGTTTCTAATATTTGCTTTAGCGTTGGGATGTTTATTTCTTTGAAACTATGTGAACTCTTCTTAATTTTGATTTCGTAAAAAAAATATTTTTATGTGTTCCTCCTACTTTCATAATATTACGGTCGTATGTGATTATACATCCAGTTCCGCTGCTAATTATTCTCGGTTATTTGATTTCTAAGATTTAATGTGTTTTACATAATACGTTGATCTGCACATTTATCGTAGGGATAATGATATAATAATTTTCAGTCTGTAAAGGTACGAATGTCAATTCTTCCAACTCCAATACAGCAATTGGACAAGTTTTGACTGTCGATTGATTATCAATTAATTCGATTGTATATTCGGGTGAATTGATCCTATTGTGGCTTGGTTATGTTCTTTTACAAATGTGGATGATTGCCGTTCGTTTACAATATTTGTTTAAGTAGTGGCTATCGACAAAGGTGTATTGTTCTCAGTTGGTTAGTATTAAGTCCTTTTCTACTACAGGTGCGATAAATACGGAGTTTTGCTTGAGTGACTGTTCAAAGTGTTACAACAAAAAGGTGTTGAGCGTTAATTTGGGGGGGGGGTGTTTATACTGAGGTTCTAGTCCATCTGAAGAGGTTATCGTTGGTTGTATATCGGAGGCGGCTATTTCGTTACTGTCTGGTTGTTGTTTCGATAGCTATGGCATGCAGGATCTTTCGTCTACCCTATTACTGTTTCCGTGCGTGTGACATTCTTGAGCGTTTGACACGCGCATGTGTGTTTAACTCGCGCGCAGGATGCCAAATATTACGCGAGCGTTATTCAGGCGAATCGATATTTTATTCATGAATTTTCCAATTTTTCGGAAACCACAGATGGAAAATGTACCGAAAGTTTGTTCGTTTATAGAATTGTTTTACGTTGAATATGGATTTGGCTAGAGGGACTAAAGTTGTTTTCCGGATCGTGCTATAGGTGTTTATATAGGTACATTCCTCGTCAAAGAGATAGCCCACGTGAGCTATCTTTAATTTCTCAATGACGCGTGAAAGGTTTTTCGTCTGTAACGTATAATATTAAAACGTTATGAGCTCAGGATATGCGGTTCGTTGAAAATAATTAAAAATGTTATGAGGTTTAGCGTGTAACAAAAAAGAAATTGTTTTATTTTAAGAACGAAATGATAGCACATGTACAATAAGAAAATAATAGTCAACATAAATTCTAATTAACAATAATTACTTATCAAACGTATATACTTATTAATGAGTACATCTCCCTTTATTTCCTATTACTTCTATTGTACGATTTGCTATCGATTTATATTGTTTCTGAATATAATTTTGATTCAATGTATCCCATTCGCGTGCAATTGCATTTTTTAATTCTTGTGCGTGTTAATACTGCTTTCCATTCGCGCATACGCCGTGAACAAGTTCTGCCCAGCAATTTTCAATAATATTAAGGTCCGGGGAGCGTGCATGCCACGGCAAAATAGATATATTATTTTCATTAAAATATGATCGAACCAATCTTGATGTGTGTACAGATGCATTATCTCGCTGAAAGATGTGATCAGATCCAGAAATGCGTTCTGCATGATTATTTATTTATTCTTTGATTAAATTTATGTATCCGGCACTATTCATTCTTCCATCGATGAACTTGTCTTGCCGAGATGACCATTGCTGGCCCAAACCGTCACGCTGCCTCCTGTCGTTCGTCGTCGAATTGCCGACATTGTCTCTTTTCTCGTGTCATGAAAATAGTATTGGAACCCATCAGAACCATCCAAGTTGAATATTTTTCGTCTGATAATAATACCCTTCTCCATTTCTTGTTCCAATGCATTCTTTCTTCCGCAAAGAGTAAACGTTCTACTTTGTGTTTCGTTGTTAACGAAGGTTCCTTTTTCAATTTTAGCCTCTTGATATTTTTTCGGTATAGTAGAACTCGACGAAAATTCGAAACACTGTTACTAACACTAGATTTTTCCATTATTTACTTCGTTAATTCTTTGCGTGAACTGCGAGTTGGAAGCTACATGCAAAATTGCTCTCTTATTACGATAATATATTACGATATAAATATTAGCGGCGGCGCCCTCCTAAAGATATAAATATTTGTGGAATATTTGATAAGTAATTATATCCTGATGCAATAATTGTGGTAGACGCAAGTACTACAAAAAGTTTATTTATACAAAAATCAGTAAAACAAAATTAATAATCTGCAACGGTGTGATACAATTCGAAACATTCCGGTAGATGTAAGGGAACTTTGCACTTCTTACACTCCCACGTTGTCTCTCTACGTTTTTTATTTTTTTGCCAAACTCTACAAGGTTTTGACGGTCTTAATTTTAATACTGTTGGGTCAATGTATTTTGGAAAATGAGCCCAATGCTTCGCGTGCAGTCTCCCTGGCATATCTCCGGAAGATAATTCTTCTCGTTCTCTATAATTCGGTTTTCGCACATTTCTCCAATAATGATTCGGTTATGCCGATCCTATAGTCAACGTAACATTGTTTTTTCCCGTTATATATTTTGTTGCATAAAATGTATGTATTAAAAAGACCAATGTTGAACAGATAAAAAAAATTTCTTGTATCCTTTCATGTATTTCCTCATTACTGGAAAGCATGCTAATATTTGGTCTTGGAGATCAATTTCTGTAAGAAATGTGGATTTTTGGTGCCGAAATAATGTTGAAGGAACACTGAATATACTCTGGGGTGTAATATTAGAATAATATTATATTTATTACAAGAAGGATTCCTCACTTATTCTTAGATTTACACTTGCACGTGTCTCAGCACTTTCTCTACACTCGACAGCTAATCGGCCCTTCCGGATGCTTCTTAACAACTGCCAATCGTCCTTTGTCTCAACTCAGGCCTGGACGCGCTCTGACGCTACACACACATTCACATGTACAGTGTAACTGTATCATCTTCCTAACAATTTCATTCATTCCCTTTTTGTACTCTGCAATACAATTTTGTTTTGGAGTACGACTGGATCCTTGTGTAGTCATTTCGACTGTTTGATGTTTTGTCGTCATAGTATAAACACCTGTCTTGTCTTTCCATTTTATAGCGAGTATTCGGTTGCAGTTTCTTATTGCGTATTCCTCGCTTTTTAATATCACATTACACAAATCTTCTGACATATGCTTCCTATTTCCACGTACTGTGCCAATTGCATTTGTTTTATAATTCAACGATAATGTCATAAACAATTTTGGTGAAGAATACCAGTTATCCCTGTATAAAGAGTAACCCCTGTGCAACACTGAATCAGAAAGCTCTTTCACAACACTTACCGAAGTGCTATCATCACGGTTTATTTTACCGTGACCTGTATATATTTTAAGTTCATAACAATAGCCTGAATCGGACTTATACTGTTTATGAAATTTAACGCCAAATATTGTCCTTTTTGATGGGTTAAAGTTAGTTTCGGTTACAATATTTTCCCAGAATATATCATCAAATATTACATTAATTATACCTAATTCTCTTCTACTTCCTCCTCATTGACGTAAGGCTGTCTCTTTTATGCCAGAAGTCATCGTATAGTCCCAGATTTTTGGACTATTTCTTATTTCTTTTCAAAGCCAGGGCTTTGGTAGTTGATCGTCGTCAGAAGTATCATCAATAACTAATAACTACATATTTTTTTCGAACAGAACGTATAATATCGCTACTCTCACTTTCGGTAGAGGAATTTTTAGCACAATTCTCACTGCACTCATCACGAAATCTTTTTCTTGAAAACATGTTGTGGGGATGCTTCTCTATAATTTATGAAAATAAATTTCGATGTGCAAATATGACCAAGAATGACTTTGAAACTGATCACAATACGAAGAGATAATAAGAATATATCAGGAGCCTTGTCTATGCTATTTGTGGCGGTGAAAATTACAAACCGTGACCGCCGTACCACGGGCGATGCCCGTAATATTTACGATTGGCCCGATCATCGTACTACACAGGTCGTGCGAATGGATCGAAGGATGCGCGAGCTTGTTCACGTTTTCGGCCCAAAATTCTTGAACGTAAATCGTAGGTTAGGGAGACCCAATATCAACGCCAAGTCATCGGTACAGGCGACTGCACTCATACGTGGGACATGCTGGAGTTCCTTCAGGAGTCCGTCGTAGATCAGATTCCACAACAGCGGTCCCAAATTTGATCTCTGTGGGACATCCGCGAAAACATTCCTCATCGCCGTTCCTGCTATTTTCCTGTTTTCAAGATAGTTGCCGAGAACACTTAATAGTTTCCTGGGCATATCTCTCGCTTCGGCCTTCATCAGTATCCTACTCCACTTGAGAGTGTTGAACGCGCTCTTGATATCCACCGCTGCCAGTACACATATCCGATTACTTCTTTTACAATCCTCCTCCAATTGCACAACCGGGCACGGTACGTCGACCGAACTCTTTTTCCTGTGAAACCCGTACTGATCCTTATAGAAGGGGTCTAGCCCTCCTCAATCAGGTTCTTAAACGTGTGCTCCCAGACTTTATGAAATGCTGGAAGCACGCTCATTGGTCGAAGAGACTATGTAAGTGTAGGGTCTCTACCCGGCTTCGGAATGAGAACTACTCCTTTTCTTTCTAAATAAATAAATAAATAAATAAATAATTATCAATAAATAAATATATTATTGCTCAACCGTCTAAAAATAAGTTGCACGTCTCTATACAGCTACGCAACACATTCATAACAGTTGTTCTTGTTTCGCTTTTTGTAACGCCCAGATCTTTTAAATCTTCGATAGCCTCCGACGTTGTGGCCCCTCTGCTTCCTAGTATTACCAAAGAGCGTGCGTGGAAGTTAGCCGACGTTATAGTTAATAACGATTTCGCCTACTTAGCACCAACCAGACCACCTCTTAAAGCAAAATAGGTGGAGAAGCTTTATCAAGACGTATGGGGAAAAATTGAACCATCAGACCCCCCAATAACAGAATACTGTGCTTCAGGAGGTTTCATCCATGAGTATTTTCTACCCCGAGAAAATAAGTGAGAGGAAAGAGAAAATAAGGGGGGAAAACAGGCTCGGATGGCAAAAGAAACATCTGTTAATCCCGGGCCTGCCGAAAGTATTGGCGCTATTATTCAAAATCTTATGTTTTACCTCTCACTCTCCGGAGATTTGGAGAGAAAATAGGACCACTCTGATACCAAAGCCAAATAAAGATGCAGGCAAGGCCGAGAACTGGCGGCCAATAACTATAGGACCTATTCGCAGAAGAATATTCTCTTCAATTCTGGGCGGGAGGATAAGCATCGTACAAAATGTGAGACAGAAGGGCTTTAGTGGATGTAAAATAAACAATGAGCTCATGAATGTAGGCCTTGTACAGAGTTAAAGGAAGAGAAGAGGTGTCTATACAATAGTAGACATCTCAAAAGCATTTGATACGCTGCCCCACTTGGCGATTAAACCTTGTCTGACAAAGGAAGGAATCTCGATCCCGCTAATCGAATTGATTACAAATATATACAAAAATTGTAAAACAAAAATAAAAGCAAAAAATGGAACAGGGGTCGAGATCAAAATCCTCAGAGGAGTTAAACAGGGTGATCTTCTGTCGCCATTATTATTTAATTTGTGCATGGAACCGCTGCTGGAGACGGTAGGAGAAAAGACTGAGTGTATAAAAATCTCCGAGAGAAGTAGGGTCCCAATATTGGACTTTGCCAACGACATTGTCCAGCTCGGAGAGGACGAAAGGAAAGCCCAGAAACAACTATCCGTGGTCGAGGATTACCTGAAGAGCCTGGGAATGAGTATCTCTGGGGGAAAATGCTTGACGTTTCAGGTGGTTCAAAGAAGGATACCTGGTACGTCAGGGACCCAAAGATAGAAACGGAAAACAAACGAATACTTATTGCTGGTTCTGAAGAGACCTTCAACTACCTTAGAGCAAAGATGGGACCATGGAAAAGCCTAAAATGTGGGATTATTGTTTCCGAAATTCTGAGTACGATAAAAAGATCAAGAAAATTATCGTTAAAGCCAGGCCAAATGATGGAGCTTCTCTTAAATAATATATTTCCTCGCTACATTTACAATCTGCTAATAAACCCACCTAGCGCGTGTGTATTAAAATTATTGGACAGTGAAGTCACGCAGGAAGTCAAAGTGATCCTTCACTTGACGCTCTCAACCACATTTGGGTTCTTCTACACACCCAAAACTAATGGAGGATTAGGGTTGCCGAGATATGAGCATATAGTGAAGCTCGACATACTAAAAAACGCTACTAAAATGAAGAACTCGCTGGATCCAGCAGCATCCATTCTCTTGTTATCGTCCTTCGCGTCGATGGGCGATATCTTCTTTCTCTTCCCCTTTGTTTCGTCTCTATTTTCCGGGGAATCGTCTTTTTAATTGTTCTCACCATCCTGGATCCTTTTCTGCTCCTCACTTCGCTAAGCAAGGCGTGAGTTTATCGGCATGGTCCTTAATGGTATCCCTCCTTTTTTTGATTATGGCCTCTTTCTTGGCCGTCAAGTACAGCCTGTTGACCATCCCATGCTTTTCTAAGAAGACTTCCTGGATGATCTCTGTCATCTGCCTCCACTCGCTTAGTTTGATGACTATCAGGTCGTCTTCGCTCTCCTTTTTCTCAGCCACTGCTCTATTGAGCATGACCTTCTTCCTGAGTTGCTCTCTAGTGGCAGTCGCTTCGCTGCCACTATCAGACATACCTGCCTGTGTATCCAGCTCCGATGTGTTGACAACTCCTTCCTTCGGGTCTTTCGGTGGACTTCTGGCCAAACTTCTTGTAGGCCTAAACGCCCTCTGCTCCTCAGATGTTTTCTCAAATATTTTACGATCCGGTCTCCTTTCGGGATTTCCTCCTTGTTGACCCGGATCGTCTTGCCTTTGGGGGGGGGGGGGTTGTTTCTTTCGTTCTTTGTGAGGGCACCCCGACTTCCTCGATGATTTCCTGTATATCCTCATCGAATTCGAGGAGTCTTCTCGTGGGTGTTCCACTTACCCTCTCTTCTTTTGCAACCTTTGTTGTTCTATGATCCCCGGTCGTAATTACCGAACGAGGGATGGCCCCGCGATCGACCTTCCGCTCTCTGTTCGTCCAGTCAACAGATGACCGTCGGGTCGAACCTGGGACGCTACTCGATTCACCGACGGGGCCTGGAGGCTCCGAAACCCCCTGTGCCGTAAGTTTTTTAGATTTTTTCACCAATTCCATTATTATTTTAATTTCTCTCACTGTCCTTGTTCGTAGCCGGTCGTCATATAGTCTTGCAATGTCCCTTCCAAACGTTCCCACTCTTGTCCTGATACTTTCCTTGTCGTCAACTATGAAATTTCACTAATTTTCTTTTCTTCACCACGGTCGATAAGCACTTAGCGATCTCGCTGTACCTGCGGCCGAACTTGTCTGTCCTGGTAACCTTTTTTTTCGTGGAGAAATCCTCATGGACACTCGTCGTTGCATGGCAACGATCGAGTAGTGTCGGACTCTTACCGACTAAAACTCCACGGTGGTCAGCCTGACATTCGATAGGGGATCCCCGGGATCTCGGCCGAATTTCTACCTGCGGAATCCCCTCCTTGTCTTCTCCCTTTCCTATCAAGAGAGGCTACCTGTGCAGGGCCGCCAGGGGGACCACGCCTCTGGGGCCAGGCTCCCGTTGGTGACGTTTAGGACGATGGTGATGTCCTTCTCCTGTTGCGCCCGAAGTTTCTTCTTCGAGTCGTTCTCGAGGGGTCTCCTGTCCTCTCTCTAATTCTCTCCGCCTGCTCCTTAGACTGCATGACTTGTACGCAGAAGGTCTGGACGGCGTTATACTCCTGGCGACCTCGAAGCATGGCCTCCACGACCGCTTCAGGTGTTACATTCCTGCCGATGTGCAGCTGCAGGGCGTGTCACGGTTCTGCCCACGCCAGGCAGTGTTCCAGCGTGTGCTGCGCCGTGTCCTCCGCTTTCTTGCAGTGGTGACAGGATGTCACCTCTCTCTGAATGAGTAGCAGGTAGTCGCCGAATACTCCATGGCCTGTGAGCACCTGCGTCATCCTTCGTCATCCTGTATGACAGCGGGTCCCCGCCCTGCTTTCTCCAGGCCTCCCAATTGGAAAGCACAGCACACACTGCTCGATGCTGCTGCACCGCGGCTTCTTCCTCCAGTTGGCTGCGCCATCGCTCCCAAGTCTCTCTTGCTACCTCGGCTTTAATGTCCGGTGGTGGAGTCTTCCTATTTCCTTCCTCGTGCGTGGCCCTTCGGTGTTCAAACACTCGTCGGAGCGCTAGGGCCTGCAGTTTATAGGGAGGGGATGCAGCATATGTGGTGGCTGACGCGCATGAGATCGTTCTATATACCCTCGCTATACTAATGGCTATTGTTCTCTACAGTCTCCGCAGTAGGACCAGACTGCGGCAGCTTGCCATCAGGTCTTCAGCCCAAATAAGTGCCCCGTAAAGGACCCGAGCTCGTACGACCCCATCATACAGCCGACGTACCTCGACTCCTGCTCCGCCTATATTCGGGAGAAGGCCGCATAAGGCGTTGGTCGCAACGGTTACCCTAGGGATAAGGAGCGCAAAGTGAGGCTCAAAAGTCCACTGATCGTCGATGGTGAGGCCGAGATACTTCATTTGCCGCCTCACCGACACTTCCTCCCCGTTGATGGTGACCATTAATCCAGGTGGTGGGGCTCCTCTGCACCGGCGGTCAAAGAACCCCAGGACTTCCAATTTCGTGGGGAAAACACGTAGGCCGAGCCTCTTGATGGCCTGTACCGCACATGCCACCGCTTCCGCTGCAAGGTTGACAGTCTCGTACCACCAACGGCCTCCATCTAGCACTAGGGTGTCATCCGCATAGCACACCAGGCCTGTGTTTGGGGGCATTTGGCATCGGAGAACACGGTCGTACGCAGTGATCCAAAGAATTGGCCCCAGCACAGATCCTTGAGGCACGCCGCGCTCGACCGGTCGTTTGACTTCCCCGTTTTTGGTCTTGTATGTAACCTACCTGTTGTTGAGGTAAGCCCTAACGACCCCAACGAGGTATTCTGGTACCTCGTAGTAACGCAGGGATTCTATGATTCTTGCCCATGGGATGGTGTTGAAGGCGTTGGTGATGTCTAATGAGACTGCCAGTGCAACACTCTCCCGGGAGACCATATCCTCCGCTATCCTTCTCACTTGTTTTTTGGTCTAAGTCTTTTTAGCACCATCTTGTATGGTCTCCCCATGGATCAGTCTCAACCGACTATACCATCTGCTTCCACGACGATTCTTTCGCTGTCTTAATGGGGACCCCTGCAGAGCCATTCTAGCTGCTCTATAGGCCCTGTACCTCGTGCGAATCTCCTCCTCGTCGCGATTCCATGTCCTCCTCCTTGATCTGGCATATAGCCTGCGGGCTTTGCAGCAGTCATCGCAGGTCTGCGATCTCCTGCGACCACCAGTAGACACCGCTGTTGTCGCGCCTGGTCTTGGTGCTGGTCCTTGGCATGGAGGAATCACAGGCCTTCTTCATCCATCTTCCAAGGTCCTGCGCCTCCATGTCCACGTTCCCTCGTCCTTTGTTCTTTTTGGCATCCCAGCACCATGCCGCTACGGTGGCCGTTGCCCGGAGCATGTTCTGGTCCCTCTCCTTCAGTTTCCATCTACGGGAGGGGGTGGCCCCGGGCGGCCCGGCGTCCTTCCCGTGGGGTTACCTCTTCTATCCTCTGCGGGTTGGATGTCCATCAGCACGTAGAGATGGTCGAATAAGATTTCCGACTCTACTGCCACTCGCCAATTCTGGATTCTGGCATGGAGCCTCGGCGTTGCCCACCTAAGGTCAATGACCGATGCTCCTCTCCATCCCACACAGGTGAACTCCGAGCCTTGGTTGACTAGGATTAATCCCAGACCTGCGGCCCAGGTGGTCAGCTCTCTAGCCCTCGCGGTGGTTTTTCTATTCCCCCATAACGTGGAGTGGGCGTTGAAGTCCCCCAGCAAGAGAACCTGACGGGGCAGGCATCTCCTTATGCAGCCCCCCATCTCGTCTAGGAAATCCTCAAACGCTCTTATGGAGATGTATACTCCCACCACCACGAGGTCCACCCACTCGACTGCTATAAAGCCGTTACCTCTCTCTACGACGAGTTCAGATGTTCCCGAGGTACACGACCAGGTAATGGCGACTAAGCCACTCGTATCCCCTATCCATTGGGGCGATACGGGAATATTATATGGCTCAGCCACCACCGCCACGTCAGTCCTGCTCTCCCTGATGGACTGGTGGAGCAGGTCATGAGCCCTTCTGGCTCTGCCTATATTGCACTGGAGGACCCGGAATTTATTCCGTAACCTCCATGGCCTCCCCCGGGCCATTCACTCTTTTAGTGCTGCCTTCACCCATTGGTGTTGGGTTTTCCACAATCCTCGTTTACGCCATGGCCTTGGTGACTACGCCAAACGAAGCCACGGCCACCGTCCTGGCTGCTGCTAGTCTTCTTACAGCCTTCTTTTGACGCTCCTACCCGCCGGGGGTTTGCACGCTGCACTCCCCATCCTATGCTTGGACTGGGCCCCCTGCGCCTCACAAATGGGGCATATTGGTGATGCGGCCATGCAATCCCTAGCTCTATGTCCTTCTTCTCCGCACCGGAAGCATAGGTGTGATCTCTCTTCCGGGGAGACACAGACTGCTGCGACATGCCCTACTTCCAGACACCGGAAGCATTGCAGCGGCCTTTTTGGGAGTGAAATCAATTTTGCCTTGGTCCACCCCAGGGCCACCTTACCCGCTAGAGCTAATTTGCGGGCTCCGGCTGCTGGGCACTTTACAAAGGCCACCAGGCGATCTGACACCTCGGGAGTTACGCTTCTTATCTTTCTCTTCTTACCGCGGGAGGTAACCGAGACCATCGTGGACCTAGATCAGCACGATTCCTCGTCCTCCGACCGGGTTCCCGGTAGCGACCCTTTCCTTGTCTCTAGAGCTATCTCTAGATCGCCCTCCCTCTCTGGGTATTCCTTTTTCCCCCACCTTCCTGAGGATCCGGAAAACCTCGCTATCATCGACTGGAGACGGAGAGGAGGAAGAGGAGGAGGGGACTACAGGTGCCCTGGATGCGGGCGGGGATGATGATGGTGTTTTCACCCCTCGACTACTGCTTCCGAGTTTTCTACCCCTAGGGGGGTTCCTTCCATCGGAACCACCTCCTTCTCGGTATCTTCTCCATCACCAGTCATATTGACACGTAGGGGGGCCAGGTGGCCTAACCCCGAACGGTCGCGGTCACTAGTTATCGATGCAGCGGGGCCCGCATGACCACCTACGCCTGCGCCGGTACTGGGGTATCCCTCCCCTGCACCGTAAACTTCTTCCTCTTTGCACTCCATATTCATATTCATTCTTTGTTTGCATTGCCACTCAGTCTTTCGCACCCTACCCCGGTCGGGACCGAAGCAAGGTGACGGGGAACCCCACGTGAAGGTGAGGTGAGTGGTCTTGACAGATATGGGCCCACCAACTTCTCCGAAATTCTCCGCACCGAATCAGCGATCTGATGGGCGCCACTGCGCCGAGCAGCCGCCACCCGACTATAGGAGAACATCAGATGCATCGGGGTTTCTCATGGCATGATGCTACGCACTGAGAACCCATACCCGCCTCGTGCTCCCCAACAAGTCCGTTCCTAGTCATTAAAATACTTTCGTCCGGGTGCTTGAGTCTACACAATGTCACCCACAATGTTGACCAATATAGTTGCAGTCGGTATGGTTCCGTAATAAATACGAAATCCACTTTAACTTTGATGGCATATTGATACATCAAATCCTGCGCCAAACTGCACCTATTAAGGTTTATTATTGATATTTTTATCTTGTGAGTCTAGTTACACCTCTCGTCCTCTCCTTCACCGCCGGGTATGCCAATGATGCTGTTATATGTCTAAGGTTGGCTCTATTCTCTCTCGCACCTGTTACGCACCTTGATTAAATTTCACAGTCATTGATGGTGTGATCCCTCTCCCCGCACCTCCGACATAGCTCCAATACTGGACTTATTGTCGTACACCTCGCCGCGTTGTGCCCCAGCATATGACATCTATAACATCTTAAGATGTTTGGAATGATTCAAGATATCGCCATCGTCAATCCCATCCTAATTCTAACGTTGGTTGTCTCCCGGGAAACGTTATTTCGTGGAACAACCACCATCAACTGCTGGGTTCCCGAAGGTTTGGCTCGTCTATCGTAATGTTTACACCAGGTTTATAGCAATTCTTTCCGTTTTCAATAACTTCATCCCATACGGTTGACATTAGTGCAAATTTGTCATCTTTCAGACGTTGACTTCTATCATCTTTTTTGTCAAATCGAATAAATTTCAATATTTCAACAGACACATTCCGGCTCATTGTGCTGAAAAAAAGCATGGTCCCCATGTTGAATTCCACAAATATGAAAGTTTCTAATTTTTTGGTTCGTATACAACTCGTGCGTACAAATCTCTGGAAGGTCCATTTTTTACCTAAAACTCGAGAGGCTTCTGATTCGGTGCAAGATATACGTTGCAACATATGACTGTCAATTAATAGGGAAAATGCGCTAATTATTTATCTTCCATGATACCTCTTTTTGCATATTTTGTGGGACCGGATGTGTCTTTGTATATATGGTGCAAGGGTAATCTCCCAGAATCTGACCCTTCTTGAATTCGTTCCCACTTAGTTCCATTTACGGAAATTTCGTTTGAACTAGCTTGTACACTTTCAGTTTCATTTTCAGAACTTGAAAGTATATGAGCACGTCTTCTTTTGCGTACATTCAAAATGTTCTCTGACTCACTTTCTGAGGACTCATTTTCTTTGTTACTAATGTCACTATTACTGTTATCACTACAAATTTCAATTTCTTTTTCTCCTAGTTCACTTCCTTCACATTAATAGAATTCGCTGTTCTCGATATGAAAGCATTCCAATGGTATCGTTTTCCAAATGTTGGCAACAATTTGGATGCTTTCAATTGTTTACATTTTCAAGGCTTGTAAAATATTGCTTCATAAAACGGGAAAACAGATCTTCTTTCAACGACTGTGCCCTACAGACCAACCCGTTAATTTGACTGGTACTGGTATAAGTAGCCATGACACAAAATTACTTTCATTCTAAATGAATAAAACAAAATTAAAGTTTATTATATTATTCCTTTAGCTATCCCTGCAAAAGTCATTACATCATTGCGGAGAAAAAATATAACATTAAGTAGGGAATTCTAAAACAAAGTTGTCGAACCAGTCATTTTGACTGGCGTGATAGTTTTATTGTTAATGTAATCTAACATTTGCTTTAACGTTACTTCGTTTTTACTGTTGGTTGCTCGATCGTTTGACATTTTATTAAATATTATGGTCTGGTCTGAGTCTTGACTGTCGAATATAGAACGTCTAATTCTGTATTATGAAAATAAATCCAGCTTTTATCTGAGATTTAACGTCCGTAGATGCTTTATGCTTTGCAGGTGTTTCTTCTGCATTCGTTGATAGTGGATTTGTCGTTTGAGGTGGCTGTGGTCCAAGTTAATGCTTTTCCCGTAGGTTTAATGTCTTGTTTTCTCTACGAGCACTTTTCGCGATCCTGGCAGGATCGCCAAAATGTCACGTAACATTCTTCAGAAGAAAATAACAAAAAAGATGAGTTGAAGAGGATCCCCAACTCTTATATTTTCTTTTACTATATTTATTTATCAAGTATAAGAATACAATAGATTTACAATGTGTAACGTTAGCGTATAATTGCGAAGTATGATCGAGGGTCGACAAGATTTATCAAGACTGCGGTTTCTGGGTAAATGCTCGGCTATCATATCCTAAAAGTATAGATGCTGTGGGGCGATGTTGGAAGTTGTGAGTGCCGCGTGTAAAAGCTGATAATGGCTATCTGGATGACGCCATTTAAGGTGTAGTGATCGTTACACTTGCATCGCCGTTAAAACTGAGCCCTTCGCACTTTGCTCTTCAAACTCGAATGCCTCTTTAAGCAGATTCGTTTCTTTTGTTGCCCCGCGATATCCCCATTATGCGTGCGTTCGTTAGACGACGAAATATTCGGCGGAAGGACCGTAGGGATATCGATGGCTCATTAGGCATATCGGCCTTACGCCTCGATGATGTGCTTTGTGTCTCGAAGCCGTTGGAAAGTTTCGTCGTCGAGTGCCGGCACATACGTATAATATTACAAATTATACAAATAAATATTATATTTATTTATACAAATATATATATAACTCCTTATTCTATTTAACTAATTCTTGCTATTATTATCATTTAAATATTTTTTATTTAACATAATTAATTGAATTATTTAATTGATTAATAAAAATATAAAATATACATATTTATATGTGTTCAATTCGCATTTTAATATTTCTTCATTTAAAATTACGTGATTTAGAAATGTTTCGCATAAACTACAGACTATTTGTTAGATTCCCAATCGTTCCTTGGTATGCTTTTTATACATTTTTTCTGCAAACGGCTATATATCTTTCGTTAAATGGTACATAACTCCTATTGCAATTAGGAATGCAACACTTGTCTTCAATTCATAAAAATATATACGGAACATATCTGATGGTTTCATACATGAAAGTGCTAGAAAGTTGTCCAATACGAAATAAAGGTTGTGGTCATCTTATAGTTATATCGCTGTATTTCTGCAATTCTAACACCTAACACTATAATACACTATAAATTACATTTATATAGTCACAATAGTCACAATAAGTCTACATATCACAATAAAAATACATAAAACGAACAACTTCTCATTAGTTTTGTAGAACTGATTACAACGTTGTCAAATTTATCATCTTCCGGCCTAGACTACAGACGGCTATGTTTGTGGATGTTTCGATTTCTATGGTCCTGATCGTTACTGCTCGAACTGGACTTCAGATAGCGACAAGTCTCGGATATTTTGCAAACATTTAACGCAACTCAGCTCGCGCTTCTTCGGCTGCGGTGTCAAATGTCTCGCTCATTACATCGGTGGTGATGTGTACTTCACTACCGTTTATATCGACCGAGGTGCGATGCGTGTCTCATTCCGCTCGAGGTTACATCCATTGTTGTATTAGATGGCGATTTAACATATGAAATTAATTAAAGATTTATTAAATAATTAACAATGTGCCTCCGAGCGATGTGACATTCGTAACCACAAAGCATGACCACAAAGCAGTCTTTACTTTTGGCCGTTAACGTTATTTGGAAACGCACCCGCCCGATTTTGGCGGCAAAGTCTCGGAACTCCGTGTCACGCAGAGGAGTATGCTGCGAGAAGCCAGAAAAAGGTGAATTTCAAAAATTTTACACGAAACGCAAAATTACTATTATTTAAAGTAGCGTGATTCGTCTAAAGCTAAGAGATTTTCTGACATGCGTATCTTCCTTTCCCATTCTCTGAAACATCATTAAGTTATTAGCAATTTCTAGATGTTTTTAGGAAATGGTATAAATTTATGCATTTACAAACTGATTTTATTTTTTCATCATAAATGTTTGCACATTAATATTTGAACATAATCAATAAAAATTTTCCTTAGGATTATAAAATTTCATTAATGATTGTATAGTCCTGAGTCAGTCTCCATGCTTGTTTTGTGTCATCTTGTTCGATAAAAGTTTGTGTTCGGAAGATAAAAAAAATTGATAACGAATTCGTCCGGGTTAAAGTTTTACAACTAATTTTTATGGTTAATTAGATAGAAATAACGCTTGAGAATTGCAGCGTTTCATATACGACTGCGAAGTGCACAGTCGCGTTTACTGTGCATCCGCGAGGTCTTCGGAAACTCTTTTCGGATCATTCAGAGGAACTGTTCAGATTATTAACACTCGAAACGTATATGCCATTCTGCAAATGAGTCTTCGACGAAATCTTCTATTTTTTGTTTATTGTTGCGAATTCTGGACTAAAGAGCAGCCGGTCAGGTCAAACCGATCGGTCGATATCGCGTACCTCGAATGAATTAACGCTCAAGGTGGAGGAGGCTAAATAGCTCGAGTGTTGGAGTAATCCAGCACTGTATTTGCACTTGTTGTATAAAAGTAAAGTGTGATGTTACGAACACGGCGGTGGTAAGATATTGTCGAGAGTGAAGTATTTGATGAACTCTCAGTATGAGATGAATTCTCCTACGTTGCTGATTCTTCCTACCAGCAGTTGGGTTTCGTCTGTCCATCGTGTTGGGGTTCTTTACCTGACCTCGGAGTCATTAAGTTTACAGCTCAGGGAGGACACGTAATTCGGAATTTCCTAAAGAAGGAATAGGGCCCGCCCGAGAAATAAACGGACGGCCACTCAAAATTCCGAACGGTTTATATTCCGTTGAAATTGCGTCATCAAGCAGCTTATTATATATATGTTTTTTCATTTTACGATTTATGTTTAACGTGTTACGTATAGTTAGCATATATACATATAAATTCTACAGAATTTAGAACACCAATCGACAGTTTAACTTTCCTTGTGTTTACTGGGAGTCGGTCGAACAATATAAATAAAGAAGGACGGGGACTTAGGAGAGAGAATAAAACAGGATTTCGAGAAGCGAAGATGGAGAACAAAGAAAAGAAAAAGCAAAGAGTTGGAAGGAGAAAGAGAAGAAGGATTTGAAGCGGAGAGTTTTGAGTTTTGATCGTCCGATTTCCAAAATTATTACAACATCACAAATCGATTTTCTCCACACCATGCCGTTCAAGGTTATTCTCCGTATCACTATTAACGAAGACACGTTAAAAATATAGAGTGTATAGAATCCATGAGGAAACCGGAAGATGAAGTGTGTTACATTTTTCCGTTGAAATATCAAGCGAGAAATTATCATCCTCGGTTGTTCAATTCGGCAATAGTCAGGAACGCCTCGAAAAGTCTAACCAACGTAGGCCAATACAGAAACATCATACTCACAATGGACGACGAGATGGCGGCATCATATATCGATACGGACATGAATTTCGTATTTCAGAACATGTATTCTGAGGAAGCAGAAATCATTTCCAGACGGAAAATGAAGACGAAAACCAGGTCCAATCTAGATATAGAAAGACTGTTAGAAGCTCCTTCAGAAATACAATAATTATGAAGTTTGATGGAACACAAAAAGCCACAGATTGGATATCAGAGTATGAAACGGAGTGAGAAAAACTAAAAATCCAAAATGAGGAGAAGAAAATCAAGTGTTTGAGGATGTATTTGGGAAAAGTAGAATGGTATCAAACAAATACGTTGTAGAAAAAAAAAATACAACTGGAAAGTTTGGAAAACTTTAGTTTTAATAAAGTTTTTAGCAACAAGGGTTGGTCTGCAGGACGGTACGCCTATAACTTCAAATACATGGCAGGTTCGTTTATTGAGTCCGCCATAAAAAAAGAACGTTTAATATCGGAAATAGAGAGAGAAAGAGAGAAAGAGAGAGAGAGAAAACGGAAAACACAAGAATAAATTTAATCGCTGTTGGGCTACCTATTCATATTCAAGATAGGAAACGATACACTCAACGGATGATTTGATTAGAACGTTGGGACAGTATGAAGAAGCATATCGTAAGAAAAATTTCAGTAATGAGGAGCAGATGAAAGAAAAAGAAAGGCAGAGAAATATGCGTCCTGTCAGAAATTCATATCTAATATTCAAGAAACAACCGTGCTTGGTTTGCGAAGCACCGAATTTTCCTGGCAGATTCCACTCCGTGGAAATATGCAGAAACATATAAAAATGCTCCGAAGAATTTCAAACAAGTCAATTCAACTGAAATATTTACATCCGAAAACGAGGAATCAATAACATAGAATGGGAATGGAAAAAAAAGTAAAATGCCCGGAGAAGTACGAACCACTGATAAAACTCCGAGTTAGAATCAATGATCAGAAAGAGGTTGAAGGTGTCTACGACACTGGAGCCAATGCAAGCTTCATTAATCAAAAGATCATTGACCAAATAAAAGCAGACACAACAAAAGATAAGAGAATGTTCAGAACAGTCAGTGGTAAGGACTTCACGAGTAGCCGGGCGAAACTCAGAATGAAAATTAATAAAATAGAAAAAGAGATAGATGTTTATATAGTACGCAATGACAATTTCACATACGACCTTACCCTAGGATTGGGCGCCATAAAGAAATTCAAATTAAGACAAGATGAAAACTTAAGAACTATGGAAGAAGTAAATCACAAAGAAGAAGAAATAATATTCAAGAAGAAAGAAGGGAGAAAGAATGATCAGAAGAGAACAAAGGTAAACAACACTGAGTACATGGGAACGGACAAATTCGTTGACAACATTGAAGCAGATTCACTTTCTCGGAACCCTGTTTTAGATAACTTTGAAAATGAAGAGAATGTTCTGAAAGTGACAAATCTTATTACAAGGCAAGAAATAATTCAGGATCAGGAAGAAAACAGGAAAAGTATTGGAAATACCCAAAATGTCACAAAAAAATCGAAAATTTTCTGCAAAAATATTAGAGGACGGCAACGTATATTCGTTTCACAACATTTTGGTAAACACATTGTCAAAACGATTCATGATTTCCTTGGCCACATTGGAAAGAATCATATTCTGAATAAAATTCGTTCCTTTTACTATTTAAAATATGTGAATCGGATAATTAGCAAATTTTGTAAACAATGCGAAATTTGCGTAAAGAATAAAAGCAGAACAATAAGACAGATTGGATTTATGTCTAAACTGGGACCAGCAAAAAAACCTTTCGAAATAATGTCATTCGATACGGTCGCAGTGATCTCCAATAACAACTCACCCAAGAAGTACATGCACATCAACATTGATCATTTTTCAAGGATCGTTTACATGTCCACGTCAAAAACGCAGCGCTCAGAAGATATTATAAAACTGATAAACTAGACGGAACGGAAACTAATTCCATAAAAATTATTCTGGCAGACCGATACCCAGTAATAACACCCAATGAAATCCAAGATTATATAAAAGAGAAAGATATCAGATTAATTATCACCTCGACAGAATGTCCAACTTCAAATGGACGAGTAAATCAAACCTTGGTAAACTGGATACGATGCAAAATTAACTGAAATAAAAAGAGAAACTGGACAAAAGTTGCGGATGAATGTGTGCACGAATATAATAACACGAGACACAGTGTCACTGGATTCTCAGCGAATCATTTGCTACATGGAAAGGTAATTGAGATCGTTCCTAAAGGAATAATTGAAAATAGGATAAACCTAGAAGAAGACAGAAAAAAGCATTCGAAAATTCAGTGAAGAATTTCATAATTAACAAACAAAGATATGATAAGACAAGAAGAGGACACGAATTCAAAATTGAAGATATGGTTTTCGTTCATAGTGGTAAAAAATTAAACAGAAATAAGTTTGATGAAATTCGGACAAGCTCTTTCGAAATTCTGAGAAGGATTTCGAACACAATGTATGAAGTGGATGGTAATCGGAGATGTGGTGGCAATTGTTTTCATTCGAGTAAATTAATTCCTTTTAGAGATGATAATTCCCAAGAGCGAATTGTCAGCACGTGGAGGGGAGGTGTAAACTCCCTAGAGTTCACGTGTGATAGGGACTCTCTCTGTCTACGGACAGCACGACTTTCTTTGTTTCACGGACACAGCGACTTTCTTTTGTTTCACTCATTTACCAAACGGACGGACAGGGAGCAACATCAGAGATAGACAAGACCACAGAAGAATGAATAATTATTTAAAACACTGAAGATTTTGAAGAAAGATCGGTCGCTCAGGACGTTGAAAATCGATTCTCGATTATAGGGTAGACATCGCACATAACTTATTTACTCCTGTATTTCATTTAAGTATTTTCACAATGAACTCGATTTTCAGACTTCAGAATCGATCACCTGAATTACCCTGAGATTTACGACCATTACATATATATCTGTATATGTAAATACCAAACTGTCAGCAAATTCTTCGATACAAACTACGGGCCCATCGGGAATTAAACCGATGACGCGGAAACAATTATTTGATATATCGCTGCAACGCACAGATGAAAACATTCATAAAAGAATTTAAGTACCTCGAGAACATTTTGCTTAACCAGAGGAATTATTCGAAAGAAGTACGTCGAGCGTTTCGGCATAAAATATCTTACATAAAATATGAATTTGAACGTAGGTGGTAGTTTATAAATTATAAGGAAGAGATTTTAAAAATAAGATACGAAAGTTGACTGTAAGAAAAGTAAAAGTACCTGTTGCAAAATCTCGACCTGCACAGGCAACGAAATCTTTCACCGATTTATACGAACGTGGTAAACGACAAAGGGCAGGCCTCCGTGAAAATACACCTATTTGCGAATTAATATTTGTTATCCAAGAAAAATAAAGATCTCCTGACTTGATGGATGCTTCGATAATATTGAAAGATATTACAAAATGTTCTGAGCGAGTGACAAGGTACAGAAAAAATTATTGAAGTATTCACCAAGAAGGAAAAGAGTTATCCAGTCTGAAAGTTTTCTCAATATTTGTTGATACGCAACTATCAAGAGAACAATGTGATTAATTACTGAAACAAGCAAAAAGAGACTATAATTATTTACATTCAATTATATCCATATTAATCATTATTTCAAAAAGAAAACAGAAATACCATCCTATTTCAGAGTCATATACGATAACTGCAACCACTGCTGAGGTATATTTACAAGTTTGTTAGTATATTCACAATTATATAACTGCCCACTTATTAATCTATTTGGAGGATGTAGTAAACAATTTGTCCCGAAGTGAGTGTAATGCTTTGGGTTCATTACCAAATGGGAATGTGATGGATTTCAGCAATTGCAAATTAAATAGAAATTTGGAAATAGCTATGATTCAGATTTATATATATTCGAAAGTTCCTTTGTGGCATTAATCTTGTTAAGAATTGTGGATCCTTGGTGCCGAAATAATGTTGAAGGAACATTGACTATACACTGGGATGTAATATTTAAATAATAATACATTTATTACTAGAAGGATTTCTCACATATTCTTCGATACATACTTGGACGCGTCTCCTCACTTTCTCTACACTCGACGACTGCTAACCGACTCTTCTGGACGCTTCTTCACAACTGCCAAACGTCCTTTGTCTCAACTCAGGCCTGGACGCGCTCTGACGCTACACACACATGTATCCACACACTGATACTCACATACAAGTAACTCTAACACGCATTTAACCTAGTCCAGCACGAAAGATTATACATATCTCAACAAATCTGCTTGTCGCGCAGCGAGTACTTTAAAGTGGACTGTATCATACTCTGTGAGTACAAGTCAGAGATTGAATTTCGATATATCCTGTTCGAGGATCTGAATAATAATCGCCACGTATCTAGAATTTCGAACTTATATCCTTCATCCTCTTTCACAAGGATACCAAATTCCTTTCCCGAAAGGTGGCTGAACGAATTTTGACCAAGAAAGAATTAATTAACTTTATTAACATTGAGGGCACTCAGAAAAAAAGAGGTAGGGTATTTGTTAATATTTTTATATTGAAATAATTGCATCGTAATACGAGAATAGTAAAGAATCTCTTTTACTATTTACTTACATATGTCGATGTTAAATAATTTATTCGCTGTTATTTTTCAATCGCAGTTATAGATTACCTAGAGACATTTATATTTGTAGTTTTAACTTCGGTATTGAAAACGATCAAAGCGATATATTGTCACCTGATTCGATGCCTTGCGACCAGTATTTTAAATCTCGAATCCCATAATGTACTTATTACATAAAAATTATTATTTTTAACAACTCTTATGTAATAATCCATACAGTACATTAATTATTGTCGCAAGGTAAATATATTCCTTCGATGGATGTATATAATGGAATTATTAGTTGTTTTTTAATTGCTATTACTTTAGACAAATTTACTTTATCTCTATCAACTTCCTTTGTAAGTATGAAGAATATCACTAAAGTGGATGCAGTTATGCCAAGGACATTCCACTCTAAATCTGTTAATAATTTAAAATGATATTTTAATGCTGATAGAGTTAGTATTACAGCAGATTGTTGTTCGATTAGTCTATTGAATATTTGATATGCAGAATTCCATCTTGTTTCCACTTCTGTTATCAATTTGGTTGCACACATTGACAAGATTCTGCATTCTTTGCAATTTATCTTTTGCTACGGTGCTGCTACATTTCATATATGTTACTAAACTTCGACACATATCACTGGTAAGGTTAGGTCGTTCAAGTATTCTGATTGCAGTTTTGATACTCGTTGCGTTATCAGAAACTACAGCTGTTATTTTACTTTCCAATTGCCAATTCTGAAATACAGCCTCTAAACTATCCGTATTTATTTTGCCGGAGAGAATTCATATTAATATACATATTTGTACATAAATCAATAGTAACACAAACTATTGCTATCTATCCAATTTCACTTTGGATTCTTCGTATTCTGTTTAACCATACTCTTCAAATTTCGTGGACCTTTCCATTTAACCGAATTTTATCAAAATTAGCAGTCGACGTCGAAGCTCGATCTCGCGGTTGTCAAAAATCTCCTCTCAATCGGTCTACTAAAGTTTTTATAAATCGCAGACGATTAAGTGACGTTTCGTTCCTTTTCTGTTTTACTAATCTATATAGAATATATAAATTAGTTAAAGAAATTTCCATTCCCCGCAAAAAAATAATTCGCGCTACCACTTAAATGACTTTCTTATAAAGCAGTATATCGAGGCATACTGATCAGCCCGATCAACTCCTTCCATGAACTTGATGTAATTTATAATTACAATAGGTTCTTTGATGACAGTCCAAGCTCTATGACGGAGAGTTCCTTCCACGGTACCCATCTCTGCATTATGCCAATTTGTCTATAATGTGACGATCCTCTTATCCTTCCACGCTAGAACCAAATTATTATTCATGCGATAAGCTATTATCGGTATTTTCTCAGATTTAGCTTTTGTATCCCAGTTGGCAATTCTTTTCTATTTATCAATATTGTGCCGGTCAAATAACATTTTAATTTATGTAATTCAGTAGCCGAAATATAACTGGTATAATAACGGTCTGTAAGCATATCGTGTCTTTGCGATCCGGGTATTTTATTCAATGACATTGTATACAAGTGCAGTGGAATTTTAGTGGATACTGGAGAGTCCGGTCTTATCAATGTTTGTGCTGTAAGGCTTCCATAATAAGGCAGAAAAAAATAGTTCAAAAATTTGGAGTTCATATAATCAAGATAACCACTTATTAGCTGCAAACGTGTTGTAGAGTTAGCACCTTGTGCTGGTAGTATTTTCACATGTAACATCTAAAAAATTTGCGTAAATCTATCTGTTGTAAATGTATCGGAATAAAATGGAATGTGGCTTGGTGTCTTGATCAACATTCTTGTATATTGGCTATTGATGTCCAAAATTCTTCTTTGGTGATTGTTTGTTCTACCAGTCGCGGAGAGACGCGATCGCGAGGAAACGCGTCAACGGGAGTCGTAAATTCCCGTTACGATTAAAATAATCGACGCCACGCGCAGATCGATTCCTTTATTTCTGTTAGGACTATAGGGGTGGTTGAGTTAGTATAACACTGAGGTTAACAGATTATAATATATATTTCCAACAACTATATACAGAACATGTTTACACTGTTGCGTAAGATATAACAGAAGCAGATGAATGATTAAGATGTTGAATGTTCTAAGTTCGTAGATCTATTCCAGAGATGTCGACTGATTTGTCGTTGTAGATCGACTGAAATCCTATGACGATGCTGTTGCGAAGGAAAACTCTGGTTCGGTGGTGATCGCCCCACCACTGATCGCATGCCGGTGGAATCATGGGAGACATGGAAAAACCCACGTCTCCCATATTTTTTATTTTTAAGCCACTTACCGGCCTCAATGGTAACTCAAAAGGACTCGTTTTATGACCGTTCCTTTCGATTATTGCGACCTGCTTAATTCTACGTACAGAGTTGATGGATGCCTCGAACGTAGAAAGTCACCGGATGTAACAGCGATATTATGCCATTTTTACCAAATTGAACGGGGAAACACGTCCTCCCTCCTACCTTTTTTGCAGCATTATTGTTACTTTCAGTAATTATTTGATTTATCAGGTCGTCGGTAAAACACAGCTTAAAGAAATCCAATGGTTTTTGAACATTTGAGGATAGAAGACCTGTGGTCTTGCAGGTTTTACGCCGGCTGTGAATTTCATTTTCCACCCGAGTTGCCACATGGAAGGCTATGATGACGGAAAATCACCTCTCAAGTATAAAGGGTTAACTTTTTGCGCTCGAGGACTTTTTTAATCAAGGGAAGTAACGACTCGTGATGATTTAGCGCATATGTGACGCGTGTATTACTGGTAGGGGGAAGATCGGCCTGGTAGTGTCGGACTCCAACCGACTGTAACCTCCACGAAGACCGTCCCTCTTGCGATCGATGGCAGCATAGGAACCGCTGGGGCGACCCAACAGGCACCCCGCGCACAATAACTTGTCCGCAAGCGGCGCGGTGTGCTGCCATGTCACGTCCTTCCCATCCGTCCCATACCCGGGGGACGTCCGGACTCCCAACCGGACTGCTTGGTGGCCCCCGGGTGCTGGAGAGTCCAGCACCTATGTTTAACACCCATCGGTGGTCGCGGTGGTCCTAGCGCGCCCCGTGTAGTCGCGTCGCAGGCACCGCTGCGCCCTCATCGGCCGATCCTCTCGGGATGGGAATCCCGCTCCCTCACCCGCTCCTTTGCCTCCTTCCGCAGCATAACTAGTTCGCAGAAGGAAGTTACGGTCTTCCTGCCTCTCTCGCTCGTCAGCAATGCTTCAAGAATCGCCGACGGCGAGAGGTCGTATCCTGTTTCCACGGTGAGAGAGTAGTGCGGCGCGATCCATGCCGGGCAATGTTCCAACGTGTGCAGCGCCGAGTCCACACCTGCATCGCAGTGGTGGCAACCGCGGTCGCCGCTTTCCCGATTCGGTGCAGATACTCACCGAAGCACCCGTGTCCCGTAAGCACCTGCGTCACTCTGTAGGTCAGGGGAGGTGCGCCTTCGTCCAACCAAACGTCCCAGTTTCGAAGGGCGTCCTCGTGTCGCGGCCGGCGCGCCATTTGTCGAGCAAGGCTCGCCGAGCCTGTACCCCAGCGTCAGCGTCCACCGCACTTCAAGGTCTGCAGTCCAACGGGGGAAGCCCGGCGAGCACCGTCGCTGCCGCGTGCTATCATGACGGCCACCGTTCCGTGCAACCTCCTGATCATCAGTAGACTGCGACCGTTGGTCACCAGATCCTCTGCCCAGATCGGAGCTCCGTAAAGGAGCTTTGTCCGCATCACGCCGGCTTACAGCCGACGCACTCCGACGCCGGGCCCACCCAGCCGAGGCAGCAAGCGTCCTAAGGCGTTCGCCGTTGTCTCGACCGACGGTGTTAGACGCTCGAAGTGAGCGCCGAAGGTACAGTGGCTGTTTAGAATCAGATCCAAATAGTTCATACTGGGTTCGACCCCGATCTCCGCCTCTACCAACCTCAGGCGGTAGTCCGCCGGAGGTGTCCCATAATCGGCCCTCCGGCAAAACCACATTGCCTCAGACTTCTCGGAGGACACCCCCAGCCCCAACCCCTTGATCGCGGCGACCACTCAGGCTACCTCCAGTTCCGCCAGACGGACGGATCTGCCCCATGTCTACCCCCATACCAGCACCAATGTGTCGTCGGCGTAGCACGTCAGGGCAGAGTCTGGGGGCATCGGTGCCCGAAGTATCGCGTCATACGCGATGTCCCACTGCAACGGGTCCAATACCAAACCTTGCGAGACACCATGGCACACCGCCCTCCCCATCATCCTTCCGCCCCGCCCGGTGTAGACGATACTACGGACCCGGAGGACGGCCCGGACCACACCCGGCAGGTAAGCGGACACCCGATGAAACTCGAGGGCCCGGCCTATCCTTTTCCTTGCTCTTTAAGGCGTTGACCACGTCCAGGGACACGCCGGGTTGTGGTGTTCTTTCTGGTATATACGTTCTTTGGTGTTTTCTTTGGCATACCCGTCTTTGTTATTGCATATTTGCCTTGTCGTCAATGGAAGTTCTAGTCCCGGTGCCACTCACACTTTCAGACTCCACACCGGACCAAGCCGGCGCGGGGTGACAGAGATCCCCACAAGAAGGTGACGTGAGTGGTCTTGGCAGGTATGGGCCCAACTTCTCCGAAATTCTACGCGCCGGATCGGCAAACTGGCGTGCGCCAAAGACACCGACTAGCCACCACTTAGCTATTGGAGAATATCAGATCCATCTGGGTTTCCCAGGGAGTGGTCCAACACCCTGAGAACCCATGCTGCTTCGTGCTCCCCGCGCATTATGAAACTACCTAAATCTCAACTTTAATGAATGCATTGAGTGGGTTTTAATAATCCTTTTACTCGCAATGCATATTCTCAAATTAGTTACTGAATTAAATTTGTTATAACGCAGTTCTTATAATGCAGCATAAGTGCGAACAAACAAATTTCTGCACCCAAGAAACTAAGTATTACATATAGTGATAAAATTCAAAAACAGATAACAGCATATCACTATAATACTTTTATGTTCTCAGCAACGAAATCTCGCTAAATGGTCCGAGCAAAACTTAAAAGAATTAAAGGCGTCAGAGAAACAAAATGGAAATAATTTTTGTGCTTTACCAAAAAATAAAAAGATACTTTAACATCTTTCATAGTTGTTTAATAGATTTCTGGTTGTTACATGTAACGCAACTGTTGTGGATGTTATTTGCAATTATATCACATAGGTTTTCGTCCGTGAAAATATAACTGAATTCCTTAAAGAAGGTCAACTCTAAAGTAATTCTTTGAACCTTGACTCTGCAAAGAACGAAAGTTCAACAGAAGGGAATCAGATGGTGCAATGTCTGGGTTGTATGGGTGGATGTGGTAGAATTTCCGTCTTTTGATGGTTTCAAGAAATAATTACGCAGTATGTTGTCGCACGTTACCTTGAAGAAGAAAGCATTATTTTTCTCTGCAAATCTCGTCGTTTCTTCAGTAGCTTGCAAATTTCATTTTCTTTTGAAGCGTCTTTCTGTAGCATTGGCCATTTACAGTACACTGGTGTTCTGAAAAAATCACGAAAAAATCGGACCTTTGGTATCCCAAAAGACATTTAACATCGCTTTACCAGCCGATCGTTGGGTTTTGAATCATTCTCTCCTTAGTGAATTTGGATGCCTCCACGTGCTTTGCTGATTTCCTTATAATGATGGATGCAAGTCCCATCACGAGTCACAATTCTTTCCAATAATTCATTTCCTTCGGTCAAGTAGCGTTCTTCAAGTTCCCTGCACACACGAAGTCTGGTTTCTTCGTGATTGTCAGTAAGTTGTTTTGAAACCCATCTTGGACATGTTTTACAGAAGTTTAATTTATTGTGAATGATAAAATAGTCTGGTAATTTAATCACAAAAGTCATTCGACGGCCAAGTAACCGAAAAACTAATTTCATATTTTCGAAACTATTAAGGTTAAAATGATTGATTATGTTTTAAGTGGTCTAATAAATTCGGTGTGCTATGATATTTATCGAGTTCTTTAGTTTGTGGTAAATCTTTAGTAAATGTTATAGTTTCGTTATTTATATACACATATCTAATCGCAAGATCTCAATTCAATTATCAGATTTTCATAAGACGAGGTCAAAATATGTCATTGAATGAACGAAAACGCTTCAACGTTACATTTATGAGATTAAATAGCTTTTGTTTTTTGATATCGATTTCTGCATTTCGAAGTTATGTTAAAATAAGATTTACAATTTCAAAAAGCTTATCCCTGAAGCATCATGCTCATTGAAACCGAAAATTATTCGTTATCGGTACGGATTTTTCGCATTAATGCTACCTAAACGAAATAATAAAGCTTACTTAGCAGCTTCCCAACTTCTCTTATGCTTTTCTATATTGTTAATGTTATTGGAGGTATGTGAATACAAAGGCACGTGTGGATAAATTGTAAGGTATAAAATATATATATTTTGAATACAAAGTGTAAGTACAAAGTTTGGAATACAATATGAGCTGATCCAGATACGCACGCTAGCAGTGTTTCCCTATGACTGAAGAACCCTGAAGCCAACGTTGCATGTGTACCGTTTATGGTTTGCCTCCGATGCAGTCTTTTGTCTATAATCTGTCGGTGGCTTCAATGCTTGAGAAAAACTAAAGACCAGATGTAGAGTTTTCTTAGAAGTGGCGACCACTTCAACGTATATCAACGACAGGGATGAAAGGCACTTCCGTACAATCAAATCTTATTTTAAACTGTATTTTTCCAAAACCTTTATTCACATGACATAAGTCATATGCAGTGTCCTTAACACTGCTGCCGTTTTTTAAAGCATGATATATCGCTTTTTTGACCTTTTATCTTTCAATATGTAAGGAAAAGTTTAAGAAACGCTTTATTCAGAACGAAACGTACACTTGTACAATTACAAAACGGTTGATGACTAGATGATCAACAGAATACAGGTTAGGTTATATTAGGTTATCCGAAAAGTTTCTTTCGTTTTATAAGGAAACATTAGATGCACAACATTTTTTATTTCATATTATTTTATTCAACTATGTCTGACCTACTTTGTTCTACAGTTAGTTGTACATATCTTTTTATTCTATTTTTTGCTTTACAGTTGGAAGAAAACATGACAGAACATACATAATACAATAAAATAATACAAAACAAAAAATGTTGTGCATCTATCGTTTCTTTATAAAACGGAAGAAACTTTTTGGACAATTTAATAATTCTAACTTTAATATTTTGTTCCGTATACATTTGCAAGTAAAACGTCTTCTAAGAGTTTTGGTATAGATTCCACTAATTTTGTTTGCAATGAATCTTGTGTTTTGTTCGTTAGGAAAGACTGAGTTTTACAAATATTTTGAATGCTTCATGTAAATAAAGTAACAAATGAAGCACAAAAGCACAAAAACTAGATTAATGTTCCCGCGGATGCCAATATTGGTAACATACAAACCATTTTGCCATATTATGGCAGTTTCACGACTGAGGAATTAGTCAGGCCTAATCCCCCAATTAGTACAAGAATAGTTTCACAGATGTACCAAAACTTATTACAATCAAACCCTGACGCTGCAGGATACCATATTTGTGCCGACCATTATTTTACTGGTATTAGTATATTTGTATTCTATTAAAGATGAAATGCCACATCGCTGGAACTGTTCAAACTAATAGAAAATTTATTTCGAATAATTTAAAAAATTAAAAAATTGCAAAAATTGAGATCGTTGCCCACAGACGCAGACATATTGCTACTGACTTGGAGAGAGGAACGAATCGTGAAAATGCTTAGCACTTGTGCTACTACCATTATGGAAAGCATCACTAAACGAACACGCAGAGAAGGAACAACCAATATAGTGAAGACAAATGTCGGGTGAATTACAATAAATATGAGGTGGTTTAAGGTATAAGTGCCCAAAAAATACTCCAGATGTTCAACGATATAGTTTATTTAACAACCAACAGTCAACAATCAATACTCCACGTTTTCCGACTGCTTGCTTCGCTGTTGCACTGAACCCCCTTCGCACTTCGCTGTACAAGACCGAATTAATCTTTGGACAAGTATTTTTTTTTTCTACTACGCACGCGTTTGTTAGATATCCGCGATCGTTGCAACGTTTGCGTTCTTCCGAATATTCGGCGGAAGAACCGTAGGGATATCGATGACACATTGGGCGTGTCGGCCTTACGCTTTTATGGTATAGCGCTTTGTGTCGCGAAGCCATCGGAAAGAGTTCCGTCGTCGAGTGCCGCCACAAATATATGTGCGCTGTTGACAAAGCAGGCCAGTATACAGCTACATGCTGTTTTATACGAAAGTCCCACAAATGGTAGCGAAAATTATTTTTTGCGGCTTGGAAATATCAACAATAAATTTTTATTATATAACGTAAATCAGGAGAAACAGAATAAAAACAAAATAACGAATTTGCATTTCGTACGTCGCTTTATGGGTCAATTAATTGGGGATTTTCGCGACGCTGACCCCAAGAATACTTCATCAACTTCTGGAACAGCAGGAAAGCTAAACGGCCTTTTACATGTCATTCGGTGAGATGACGTAGAAGGGATTAAAGATCGCATGGTATGTTGCAATCTCGTTACTCGTTACTCAATACTTGTTTGATTAAACCGGCTTTGCATATACGCAATTGCTACGAACAATACCACACCGTGGAAGAATATGAAAAGAGTCATAAACGGAGCAAAACTAAGTATGTTTTCCTGAATCTTGACAAAAAATTGTGTTATATTAAAATAAAGCCCTAGTTTTGACAACGCAAATGTTTTCTCGCAAAGGATTAACACCAATGAATAAACGGATAACAGATGAATTAAATGAATTGATACTAATACAGTGCGTGAAAATACTCTTGAAACCAAGCAAAACATGAACAAATCAGATTCCGTACGCGGATTACTTATAGAAATCGTGGCTACAAGCACAAAAGATAAAAACAAGAAGAAAGGATAGTAACACGGGGAACAAATCATCCTACAAAGAATTAGTACACTAAAATGAAAGATCAAACGCAACGGTGGAAAATTACTGGCGTTGCTGGAAAAGAAAAAGAACAGCTGTTTCGTACGCTCGCGGAGAGACGCGTTCACGAGAAAGCACGTCAACGGGAGTTGTAAATTCCCATTACGATTAGATAATCGACGCCGCGAAATGTCCGATCCCCTATTTCTGTTAGGATAACAGAGGTACTTAAATTGATTATAACACTTATATAACAAGTTATTAGTTCCAGTTTATTATAACAACTGATGTACAAACGAAATATGAGTTGATAGAAAGTAATTGTAATGTCTAAGTTCGAGTGGAATGGCGCAAGTTCGAATGGTGAAAGGTCGAAAACAGACGAGCAACTGACTCTCTATGAAAATGATGCTGCGGAGGAAAACTGATGGGTGGATCCACGGACATCAGATGAGCTGATTCGTTAAAGACAGGGTTTCGCTATGATAGCGAGGGAAATATGCTTCGTTGGTAATTGGTTAATTTTCGAGGTTGTGGGTGAGGAAGGGGCTGACTGTCCCTGAGAGAAAGTGGCGAGTGGAAAGCATCATACGTGAGAAAACGAACTTTCCCGAATCTTACCGTAGTAAACAATAAACTGTTAGAAAACGAATTACTAGAAAGATGTTTGTTCGATCTGAAGGACCTTAGCTGGAATTTGCTAAAATTTATGATGGGTTCTTGAGGCTATTGAGGGTACGCTGTGAGGAGGTACGGACATCTGGTTGCCAGCCTGCCCGCGGTATGTGGCCTGGTCTAGGTAGAGAGTCCCCAGACGTAACAACAGCAGTATAACAGAGAAACAAAGAGACTGAATTCGAAATTAGAAAAGCCTTCCACAACTTCATAAGAAACTACTGAAAAGTAGAATTAAGAACATATCCAAATAAAAACCCAAAGAACTTTTATCATCGGTCAACAGTGCCTTCCGCCCCAAGAAACACAACATAGATGATATACTATGACACAACCAGAACGGATACGAATAGGAACTCATGAAAGCCGACATGTAACACGACATTTCGACTAAGACAATAAGATAATCATTATCGATATCCGTGAAAAACTAAATATACTAACGTAGGGAAATAACCTTTATTGTCTGGATGGCTATAAAGTATAAGGAGAAAGCTTAGGATATTGGCAAAGATGCCTGGATTCCAACTGAAATATCCAGCATATACCGAACGGGGAAAACGGTCAGGGTCTACTTGGGGGTACGTGACTGATGGGCCACATGGGTACGCTTCGCGTTACATAGTCGAAACCTCGCGAGTATCTCCAAATAAAGAGCCTAAAAAGGCTAATTTGGAAAATCATAAACTAATCGTCTATACTAAGAGCACGCAATGAAGCAGTTTACACAGAAAATAGCCACACAAGAACATATCAAGTAACAAGCATAATCATCTGTTACAGCAAATACATCTGTTGGGCAAAAGACGCGAGTGATTGGGTCGAAGCGGTATTCATAGATTTAGAGAGGGCATTTAACACATTCTAGCTGGATTTCTTTCTTAAAGCTCGAAAAAAGAGCTTTTCACACCACGTAATAAAAACAATTTGGAAATCACAAATTAATAGAAACAAATTCAGGACAATTCTATTCGAGCTGCACATTTCCAAATATGAGATGCAAAAAACATTCCGCTTTCACGACATCTACGATACAGTAGCAGCATATTCATTCCTCACAAAAAGGTCGTTCGCTATTTAGATATACATTTGGATTTCTAATTGAACAAACATACGAATCAACTGCAAACAACTAAATAATAAAATAAAAATACTCTGTCACAAATTTCTAATAAAGCTGATGTTGACGCACGGTTGCCCGATTTGGTTCAAACAGAAAAATTAAATTGTTTCGAACGTAACTGCCTGAGATTATGTTAAATATATATTATATTTAGTCATTATATACCATTTATAGGTTTTAGATATTTTTTGCACAGCAATATCGTATAACAAAACCAGTTATTTCAGCCAACGCTCATACCGCATTGAGTACACTCGTTCTCGCACTCTTCCCCTGAAGAACGGGAAAAAATTATATATTGTATAAAAGTACCACTTTTGTAGCGATTTAAATTCAATCATTAACTGTAACATAAAAAATGTAAATCTAAACTATTGTATGGCTACATCATACCGTCGCGTAATGGTACTTTTGTCAAAATCACTTTCCAACGAAAATTCTTTCTTTATTGAGAATATACGCAATATATATTTATAACGTAATATATATTTTCTCGGACAATAAGTGTAATATATATGTCGGGTTCTTATTAGGGGAGTTAGGGGGATTAGAGTTAGGGGCGTGGAATGAATCTTCACTGGAATTAGCCATCGTTATTACACAATCAAGGTGATGTTTATTAGCACAAGTGTGGATATGACAGAATTAACAAGTAACCGCGGTGATTGGATGCTAATGACAATGGTCTTAGGTTCGATAACGAATCTACGGTCAACGGTATAGCAAAGGTACTTTCCTCCAAAGTATAACCGGACTCTTTGTTTAAAAAACGTGAAGCATTCATGGATCGTAAAGACGTTGTTTTACTCGCTGACGAGATCGCGCGAGATAGTTCCTTTCCGTCGCGGCGATGCTGCAGGGGAAAACTATGATGTCTCACGGCACCATATCACCGGATTCATCGAGGAAAACCTTCGTTCGGAAAGTGAGGGAAGTGGACATTGCTGTTAATTGGTTAATTTCTATGTTGGTGGTTAGAGATGGATGCTAGCCGACCTTGAGAGAGAGTTGCTAGCGGGAAGTGCCATTCGTGAGAAAAGCAGATTTTCCATATCTCTCCGTAGTAGGTGATAGATTTAAGGAATATTAGGATAAAGACTGTCTGTCCGTTTGAAGGACCTTAGTTAACCAAATCGTAAGATTTTTAGCCTGTCCTCAGGCTAGCTGATCAGGTACCGTGGAGATGTATCGACATCTGCTAATCATCTTGCCCGAAGAATAGGGTCTGTATGCGGTTAGCCACGGGGCAGAAACCGTTGGATTGTTTACTGTCGAGTGCCGCTACAACTATTTCTTTTTAAGGAGAGCTATACAATTACTCCATACCTCTGATAGGTAATTACGTTCATCTCGTAACCGCGGTTGCGTTTAGCGACTAGTTGTCACTTCCAGCCCAAGCTCATTATCATAAATCTCGGAAAATTGTTGTAAAGAACACTGATTTTTTAAATCTTGGACCTGTTTCACTCACCTTCTTCTTTAAGGTAGGTCCCGAAAGCGACCCAATAACGCAGCCCATTTTTGTTTGTCCCTTGGCGTAACGAAGTGCACGTGTTCGTTTTTGCAATCCTATCTTATGATCTTTTGTTCCGAATTTCCTGCAGTACTCCTTTTCGGGACTAAAATTCGGGCCCTGCTTTGTGGAATAATCCATTTCGTGGTACCTGAAGTGTCTCCTACTTCTTGGCAGAATTTTAGCCGATGCGACCGTTAGTCCGGTCCTTATCCACCCATTTTGGACCGGCGATCTTCAGACTGTAGCCACAATTGGCCGTACATCCATGCCATGTTCGCGAAAAGGAAAGTCGGAACGACCTCCACCGGAGCAGAAGTGGAACCGTCCCCAGACACGAAAATAAGTTCGGTCAAGGAATCCTTGCCGATTAATTTATTGTTCCGTCTCGACCTATCCAACGTTCGTGTTGTACATTTAACAACTGTCGAACACTGCGACGGTGTTATATCATGCAGGGAAATTAGTTTCCATATGAGACAGACAGAGGTACATCTGTGAATAACGACGGCAATTCATCATATAAAAATTGCATATTCAATGTTCCATCGTGTTTGTTTGGCAAGACATATGGATGGATGATGTAAAAACCAACTATTCCTGCCCATACATTAATCCTCCATTTTCTTTAAAAATGATTTTCCTGAAACATATTTATGATTCAGTACATATACAGTATGCCTACCTGTGTAATGCATCTCATAGAAAAATCTTATGTGAATGCGTTCAACAAAGTATTGAATGTGAACTGATCATCATTATTCTGTTGTTACTAATTAAAAAACTGTGACACACAATGCAAGCTCTTACTGCTTGTATCTGATTCCCTATATTTTCGATTTGTGTATGTATACTACCGTTAGGTAAAACTATCGCGTTTTCGGATAAATCCTGTGTTATTTGCTCTAATATACAATTACTTATCTATTTTTATATTGTGTGCAGATTCTTTATGTGATTCGATGATTCAGTAAACTGAAATGTTTTACGCAATATAGAATGTTACTTTCAATTCGCGTAATAAGATTCGTGGACATACGAACAAATCGGACTACGAACTATGCGCGGCTAATGAAACGTGAATCGCCACGTACGGCACCGTCATCGTCTCCCTTAATCTATCGCTACACCGAACGTGCAAATAACGTTTCATAGTGGCTGACGTGCAAACGCCTATCATCGGTGTCGATTTTTTGAGTCATTACCGTTTGCTGGTAGACCCACGCAACAGACGGCTCCTCGACAAAAACACTCGACTATCAGCTAAAGGATTCGACGCCACGGCCAACGTACCATCGATCAAAACAATCAACGGAAATACAATATATCATAAAATCCTGGCGGAATTTCCTGACCTGACGAGGCCGCCAGTGTTTCGAAGAAACAATATTCGGCGTGGGGTGGAACACCACATTAATAAGACGCCCGGACCGCCCGTCCACACCAAACCACGCCGCCTCGCCCCCGATCGTCTCAAGCTGGCGAAGGCGGAATTCGAAGTTATGATCGAGCAAGGCGTGATGCAACGATCGCGAAGCCTGTGGGCATCACCCTTACAAATGCCAAAGAATGACGAAGGAATTAGACCGTGCGGCAACTATCGGACATTGAACGCTCGCACCTTCCCGGACAGATACACACCACCGCACATTGAAGACTTCGTGCAGAATTTGCATGGTAAGTATATATTCTTGAAAATCGATCTCGTTCGCGCGTACCATCAAATTCCCATCGCAATGGAAGACATCGAAAAAATGGCGACTACAACGCCCTTCGGCCTTTTCGAAGCGACCGACATGATGTTCGGGCTTCGAAGCGCCGCACAAACGTGTCAAAGATTCGTAGACGAAATCACGATAGGCTTGGATTTCGTCTACGCATACATAGACGATTTCTTAATAGCGTCAGAGAACGAGGAGCAACACCGCGAACACTTGCGCATTTTGTTTAAACGCCTCGACGAATATGGGGTTGTGATAAACCTGGCAAAATGCAAATTTGGCGTCCGCGAAATAAAATTGCTCGCTTACACCTTAAACGCAGAGGGAATAAAACCGTTAACCGAACGCGATGACGCTGTAGTTAAAGTACCGCTACCCGCAACAATCAAAGATCTACGCAGATACCTCGGTATGATTAACTTTTATACCGAGGGCGGCAAAAATCCTTCAGCCACTCAACGACTTATTGAAGGTCACTGCGAAGCGCAACGCATCTATCGAGTGTTCCGATCGAGCTGAAAAGAGCTTCCGCGAGTCAAAACGAGCTTTAAAAGATACGACAATGTTAGCGCATCCGATTCCCGGCGCGCCCGTCAGCCTCGCAGTCGATGCAACGATTATGCTATAGGAGCGGTACTTCAACAGCGCGTTTATAATACGTGGCAATCTTTAGGTTTCATGACTAAATCGCTATCCTTTGCACAACAAAACTACAGCGCCAACGATCGAGAATTACTCGCGATGTACACTGCGGTAGAAAGATTTATACACGCCGTCGAAGGAAGAGATTTTATTATTTTTACCGACCACAAACTCCTCACATACCCGTTCAAGCAAAATCCTGACAAATGTTCGCCACGACAATTTAGACATCTCGATTACATCGGGCAATTTACGACTGATATACGACGCATTAAAGGGATAGACAATAACGTTGTCGACACTCTATCCAGTGTCGAAACGATCGGGAAATTCGTTGACCATCAAATGTTGGCTGCAGCGCAAAAGAATGACAACGAACTACGCGAAATCCTCAAATCCAACTCTAGTGCGCTGCAATTGAGAAAAGTACGATATCCCCATCAGGACGTCGGAATATACTGCGACATGTCAACAAGAAAGTTGCTACCATATGTACCGGAACCGTTACGACGCACGGTGTTCCATTCGTTACATGGGCTTTCCCATCCGGGGATACGTGCCACGCGAAAAATGGTAACGTCACGTTTCGTCTGGCCGTCCATCAACAAAGATTGTCGAATATGGGCACGCCAATGTATACCGTGCCAACGGTGCAAAGTTACCAGACACGTATCTTTACACGCGGAAACATTCAAAACGCTCGCAAGCCGGTTCGAGCACATACACTTAGACATTATTGTCATGCAATAATCTCAAAAGTATCGATATTGTCTAACGTGTATCGATCGTTTCTCGCGTTGGACCGTGGCTATTCCCATCGTCGACATGGAAGCACCAACCGTTGCTTCGGCCCTCGTATCAAACTGGATAGCTAATTTCGGCGTACCATAAAGAATTACGACCGATCAAGGACGCCAATTTGAATCGCGTTTATTCGAAGAACTAAGCCAGTTGCTCGGCGTCAAGCACTTACGCACGACGACCTACCATCCCGCGTCTAACGGAATGGTAGAGCGTTTTCACAGGCAACTGAAAGCAGCAAGTGCCACGACACGAGCAACTGGGACGAAATCCTTCCTATCGTGCTACTGGGCATTAGAACCGCGTTAAAGGAAGATCTTAACGAAACGGCGGCCGAAATGGTCTACGGCACCGACATACGATTCCCGGCAGAGTTCTTCCTACCGTCAAAGCATCGAGCCAATTCGGAATACGTAAACCGGCTACAAGATCGAATAAAGGAAGTCAGGCCATACCCGGTTACGCGTCACGTCGAAAAGGAAATATTTATTTTTAAAGAGTTAGAGTCATTGCCGTACGTTTTCTTGCGCCAGGACGCAATTGGAGGCCTGTTACAGCCGCCTTACGACGGACTATTTAAGGTGATAAAAAGGAACGATAGGACATTTATAAATGGAATAAACAATCGCGACGTAACGGTTTCCGTAATGCGTTTAAAACATGCCTTTATTGTACCGGATGACCTAGAAAAAAAACCGCTGAAACTCGTAACGTACTGATTCCGGTAGGACGAACAAGCACGTGCGACGAAAGTACGGCAAATAACAACAATCAACGCGCACACGAAAATACCAGGAATAGGTACGTTACGCGGTATGGGCGAAGAGTCCGTTTTCCCGATAGATATTAGGCAGGTGTCGGGTGAAAGTCGTAAATTGTCGGACACAGAATGTATTGATCGTATTTAACCTTTTAAAATTAACGACACAAAAAATATTAGTTTTATCAAATCGACCTAATTATAACGTTATCACTGGTAGCGGGTGATGTAGGGACACATGAGTCATAGGACGAGGCGAAACGAGAGCGACTCATGTTGTTGTGCTTCGGATCACGGATACCGCCTCGACACACGAAATTAGTGCGAGATTATCTCCAGGCAGAAGCAATGTTACCGTGGAGGGCATCCGTCGTTCCAAGCCGAATTTGAATTTTTCGACTCCCCCCGACCAGTATAAATAAACGGACACGATCGCGAGCGTAATTCATTATCAATAATCAAGTGTTGAGCGATTGTCGAGTATATACCGAGTATCTACGAATTATCATTATTAGCGAGTTATTATCATGTTATCCGCGAGCGGTCTATTCTATTTGTTGAACATTTTGTACGAACGTCTATCGACGGTATCGATCTTACTTCAATTATTTATTCAAAATATATTTGACGGTTGCAGCAGCAATCATTCTCGTCATTTCGTAATCCATACATCATGTGCCACAGTTATATAATTTCGACACTTATGGCACGTGTCATTGCAACCGTCGGCTCCTTTGTCAGCATTTTACGTGCACGATTTGTGCAACTGGTGTAATGATTTTTAACGATGAGGGTGCTGAAGGTATCGAGCGATGCGCCTTCTCCTGAGAGATTCCAGCTTTTGTGATTGTTCTCGTGACATAGGCTAACCGAAGCAGCGACGACGTTTGATTGTGTATATGATCGAAGCTAGTTTCATCGATCAGCTAAAAACTTCTTTTGCGTGATGGGTCCACGTCTCCCAAATATTGCGATACACTAGCACTTTTAGCGAATGTACTAGCACTTGGTGGATCCACCAGATGGTCCGGCTCGAAGAAACATAAAATATAACTAATGTGTCTTTTGTTTTACAAGCTCATTCCTCGACGCTAATTTTTCGCCATACTGGACCCGGGTCCCCTAGGACCATAGGGGTAGAGGTTACGTCCAACCAGCGCGCAAGGTACCCAGTACCTTGTTACCTGTATTAGTTAGGCCTGCAGGGGCTGTCACTCATCTTAAGTCGAACAGGGTGTTTTCGAAGCCCTACCATCTCCCCAGGACAATTCTGGAGCAGTTGGTATGCTGCTCACCCGCCCACGGACAATTCAAAGCCAAGGCATTGATAGTTGATCGTCGTGAGAAGTATCATCAATAACTAATCGCATGCATTTTTTTCGAACAGAACGTATAATATCGCTACTCTCACTTTCGGTAGAGGAATTTTTAGCACAATTCTCATTGCTCTCATCACGAAATCTTTTTCTTGAAAACATGTTGTGGGGATGCTTCTCTATAATTTATGCAAATAAATTTCGATGTGCGAATGTGACCAAGAATGACTTGAAACTGATCACGATACGAAGAGATAATAAGAATATATCAGGAGCCTTGTCTGTGCTATTTGTGGTGGGGAAAATTACAAACCGCGACCGCCGTACTACGAGCGATGCCCGTAATATTTAGGATTGGCCCGATCATCGTACTACACAAGTCGTGCGAATGGCTCGAAGGCTGCGCGTGCTTGTTTACGTTTTCGGTCCAAAATTCTCGAACGTAAATCGTAGGTTAAGGGGTTAAACACAAGAGGCGTAATTAACTTCCGGAACTACACGTTCGTAAGGATCGATAGATCGAATGCTAAACAAGTTGGCAGAACTGGAATTCTCATACAGAATGATGCTAAACACAAAGTCGTACAGTCAAATGACACTGAAAAGACGACGTTCGAAACCAGCGTCTTACAGATAAAGATAAAAACATCAATAAATAATCTATACATAATAATAGTATGCAACTTTCGAAGAGTACCGAAAAACTTTCCCCACCAACTGACAGTAAAGACGCTCTAAAGAACACGATAACATAGACATCCTAAAGGTACCAAACTGAAATTCAGAGATAGTCAAAGTCAATATAAATCTTGACGTCATACAAATCGGCAATTAAGTGATAAACTAAATACACTTGTAGCACGCCTTAAAGCAATCCATGAAATAGAAACATGAAAAAACAACTAGCAAATATGAGCAAACCAATGAACAAAATAAAGCAACAAATGGATAAAGACAAACGTAACAACAAAAATATAAGCATATTCAGCAACATAAATATAGCTTCCAAACGAGATACAAATTTAATCCCATCGAATCTTTTTACAAATTAAAATGAGCTGAAGTCAACCTTCATAAAACTGAATGATAGAAAATCATCAAGACTTGACAATATCCCTACTAATTTTAAAAAGCTTACCACCTTTATAATCTACGACTATCAAGAAACCAAGTAGTAGCATTAGAAAGAAAAGGCAGCAATAATTCTATCAACCACCTCTTGCCCAATATTAGTAAAATATTCGAATCTACACATTCAATTTGACTTTAAATTTATACATTCAAGAATACACGCAATTTCAAAATTCACACCAAATATCTGTTGGACAAGAAACGCGAACGATGGCATCCGTGTGATGTACATAGATTTAGAGGGGGCATTCAACTCATTCGGGCTGGATGGACCTTTCTTTAATCTCACGAAAAGAAATTTCCGCACCAAAGAAATAATAGAAATAATTTAGAACATGTTACATATTTTACGTGACAGTCAGAACAGTTCAACCAAAGTATCTAAAATTAAATACGACCTATAACAAGAAACCGTGAATTGCCCCATTTTATTTAGTTTATACATAAGCGATATGCGGTACAGATAGCGATAAAAATAAAAAAGCGATACCATTCGCGAATGATCTACTAATATACGTGAGAGACAATAAATCATTAAAATCCGAAAGCCATCTACAACAAGTATTCAACACAATGCATGACTACTTATGCACAGTAAAAATTAATATAAGCAAGTGGAAGATTATTTTATTCTGGCCGTACATCTCCAAAATATTAAGAAAAAATACGATGTCCGCAGCTATGTCAAGAAATTTCGCTTATACGACAGCAACAATAACAACCAACCAATGTTTCTTGCAACGTAAACACGAGTTGAAACTTAGATTGAAAAACGCGATGTCAAACTACTTGCCTAGGCTGTTGTTTTAGAATCGTCTCGTTATGAGTCCAACAATTGCAGAACAATCACTGAGCAGACATAACTGAAATTGATAAATAACGAATTCTTTGCAATAATAATAGTTAACAATGAACAACTTGGAGATATTTTGCAAACGGGACCTGTCAATGGACTACCCTTAAAAGATGCGAAAGGTTTCATGTCGATAACTCGATCCAATCTAGAATAACTGACGAATTTGTATGCATAAAAATTGGATTTTTGCAAAAAGAATAGTTTATAAAAAATAAATGGAAGAATATTTTGTAACTGAATCAACGGGAAATTATTTCTTACAAGAAGCAAAACGTGTCATCTCGATTGATCAAGCCGTTTCCGAAAAATCGGTAAACGTAGCAAAAAGAAAAATATACATGTCAAATTGAGACATTTTCCACCTTTTCCAAAGTCGATATCATAAAATGTAAACGTATTTTTAGCATTTTTAAATCAGTACTGTGTAAAGTGTCTAAAATAGCACCTAATACATTTGATAATTGATTAGTTTCAATTTCATTCTTTTTAAACAAAAAATGTTATTGGTTATTTTTAATTACCGAGTAAATCGCTTATCATAAAAAACTGCGCACTACTTGTTTTTCTGCAAAATTCGAAATCCTCAAACCCTTCAATAATTTGTTCCCTTCAGTGGAAGCTAAAATATCTTTTTATTGACATTTCTTCGTATAGAAGAACACAATTCCCATCAAAATCATTCATTCGCTATTTTAATTCTAAACGAATCAAACGAATTTCGGCATGTACCAAACCAAGTATTAATTACACCGAACCAATGAATGATTATGCCAGGACTTGAAATATTAAACTTGCGAGTATTACGAATTTCTATTCAGAGAAGATGAGTCGTAATATGGCGTTAGACAAACACTATTCGTCCGCCAGGAAGAGATAACCGCATCGATATGAACGTTAAACGGAAACCACATACTCTACGCGCGGTTGCCTTTTTCAGGCATACATCACTAATGTTACCTAAAGATAATTTCCGCCTACGCTTTTTAATGCTTTACGCTTCACTCACTTTCTCGTTATAAATAGATATACAAACTATATTTGCTGAGTCGCTCATACAGAGTATAAATCGCAAAATAAAATTACTAATTAATACTCGATAGAATGCTCGCTAGATACTCGTCGATACCTCGGTAGATAACACTTAGATAGCTCGTTGATACAGAAAGAAACTCGTAGATACTAATCTCTTTTTGGTTGCGTCGGTTTATTTATACTGCCCGGGGGGGGGGGGGGGGGGTTCAAATTCGTCTTTGTTCGACAGTTGTGCGTAGCGGCGACATTGTTGTTCCCGGAATCTATATATTCTTACATTACTTGTATCCTAACGACTTGATACTCCGAGGCACAAAAACAACGTAATTTGAATTGTCCTCTACTCATGTGCCGCTACAGGTGTAATGTCAATCACTTACGTCGATACGTAAACATTAGCCCCCGTGCACATTCAATATCGATGAGTGATCAACATGTTAATTTATAAACATTATGTCTGTTCTTCCATTTTTCCAAAGCAAAGCATAGCTCGCTTGAATTGTGCATTCAAAGTTAAGTCCTTCTTCGTTTCGTTCTTTTACTAGCAACCACATTATACACCATCGATTTTCCTATTTTTATAGCTTTGATAGTGCTGGTAGATGACTAAGTATTAATTACATCTAAGATGTGACGTAAGTCGAAAGACATACACTTTTGATTTTCTCAAGTTATCGCTATTTTCATTTTTATTTATATCAAGTTTTTCTAATAAGGCAGTTATAAATAAAATTCTGCTTTTTCGATCTTCAAATACCTTCGATACCTTCGATCTTACTTCAAAGATTCAAAGTATCTTTTACTATAAAGTAGAAGAGCGGTTTGGTCATCGCAGAAGGGCTTCGGCCTGATATTACAGAACGATTGCTGAGACAGCGAACCAAAAATTTCATGTTCTTGCACTTCCGAACCTTCGAAGCAAGCAAACACATCCGGTTTGTTTCGACAGTTTGCAACGAGACGCGATCGTGATGATACGCTTCAACGGGAGTCGTAAATTCTCGCTACTATTCGGCTAATCGACGCCGCGAAATAGTCGTTCCCCTTGTTTCGATTAAGATAACAGGGGTGGTTTAATGAATTTAACACTGTGTTCATAGGTTAATATATAGTGTATATACAATAATCAATCGTACAAAGATATGAGCGTCACAAAGTATTTGGCGATGAGTACTGTTAATGTGTTACAGAGAATTTGGACTCGACTTTACGATATCTCTCATTGAATTCATTGGACTGAGCGACATTATTCGTCAGAGCTCTCGATGTATGCAGTTAGAGATTAGAAAACGTAATGATTTAAGCGTGGTACCGTTATAGACTTGTTGACTGCTCTGAGGACGAGAACGAACTGACTTGAAAGTGACGATGCAATGTAGGAGGAGAGCTAGAGAAGGGTGTGTCTAGCGCACGGGATCATCAGATTTGTTGATGAAAGTTTTTGGCCGGGAAAGTGAGGGAAAGTAATAGACATTGTTTCTATTGGCTACTAAAACTGTCGATAGACTAGGAAGGGTCTTAGCCGCCCTCGATAGAAAGTTGGTAGTAGGAAGCGTCGTACGTGTGCAAAACTAACTTTCACGTGTTTTCCCGAAACAAACTGTAAACCTTAGAAAGCGCTTTCGTAAAAAGACCTTTGTTTGCGCTGAAAGACTTTAGCTAGAATTTCTTGAGATTTATGGTCAGTCCTTGAGAATCTTAAAGGGTACGCAATAAGGATGTGCGGACATCTGGCTGCCATCCCGTCCGCGATGTGAAGCCCGGTCCAGGTAGAGAGTCGGCCGATGTAACACCGTTTATTATTACAATTGGTTTCATGGAGAGTACAAATGTTTGTAGAATATTGTGTCTTAGACTAAGAGATGGTAAGATAGATATATTGCAAATACGATATGAACCGAAAGCTGTGTTCAGTAACTTAGCGTCTAGGAAAGAGTCTTTGCACTTGTCGAGTTGGTGACTGAATTTTCACTGACTGTAGTGTTATTACGGAGGAAAGCTTGTTATAGGTGTGTCTAAAGTAAAGAAGAAAGCGGATTCGCTGATCACATATTTTGATAGGAAAGTGAAGGTCACTTAGGGTGGATACTTAGGTTTATTGAGGGCCTGAATACCGGTAGGTGGACCTTTAGCAGCCAGACAACGAGGAATGGCGTACGGATTATCTCACACGACGTAACACGGTTCTTTCCCCACATGTAGCAAATTTGCTTTTATGATTAGTATTTTGTTCATGCATACCTGAAATACATTTACGATGTAACTTTCTTAAATTAAAAATCGCGCTATTCTGCTAGAGATATTGGTGAATTATAATATAATTACTCAGTTTTTTTACAAACATTGCGGCCTTTTTTTACGTAGTTCGATAACGCTCAATTTTAAGCTATTGAATAATTTCGTTACGTTGTAATTTAAGATTTGTTAACGATCGCTTTTCACAAACTGATCGATATTACTTGTCTTTGGATCACTGTTTTATGAACATGGTGAATGCAAAAATATGGAACAAGAGAAGCAATTGAGATACAACGAGATACATTACTGATTTTAGATCTAGACAAATAAAGTTAAAAAAATGGGATTTAACCTGTGTCCAAATCCATTCGGACTAGTCAGGAAATAACAGAAGTTGTTCAGTTTTGTGTCAGAAGAAGCCGAAGGTATGTGTAAACGACGGATTTAGTACCAACAGTCATTGTAACTTCAAAGAGCTGTGTCGGACCTAAGCATCGTGTTCTGGGGAGCACGAGGTAAATATGGGTTCTCAGGGAAGCCCTGGAAAACCCCGATGGATCTGATATTCTCCTATAGCTAAACGGTGGCTGGTCGGTGCCTTGGCGCCCATCAGTTTGCCGATCCGGTGCGGAGATTTTCGGAAAAGTTGGTGGGCTCTCACCTGTCAAGACCACTCACCTCACCTTCTTGTGGGGCTCCTTGTCACGCCGCGTCGCCTGTGTCCGATGTGGGGTGCGAAAGAGTGAGTGGCACCGGGACTGTAACTTCCGTTGACGACAAAGCGAATATACAGAAACAAAGATGGTTAAGTCAAAGAAAACAACAAAAAACATTTACAATGCAGGGGAGGGATACCCCAGTACCGGTGTAGCCGCGGGTTGTAAAGCGGGCCCGCGTAGCGTCGTCATCGAGCAACCGGAGGTGGACCACCAGGCCCGTGGATGCGTTCATGAGTCTGGTGAAGAAGAGGTGCAACCGATGAGATCTTGGGGCAGGCCAAAGGGACAAAATACAATCATTAGCTGCCCGGGATCTTCTTGAAATGTGCTGCTGTTGCAGTGCTGCGGCGGCGAGAGGGTGAGGTCTGACGACGAAATGTCGTCGTGTTCTTTCTATGCGGCCGCTGCGAGCGCGCTCGGCAAATTGACATACCGGAACATTACCGGGCACACAGACCACATCGCCACCGACGGAAGGAAATGCTCCCGGGGCCCCAGCGGGAGTGACTATGGGACCCCTCCTCCAACTCCCCCGCACTCCTGGCCAGCGTCCCCCCGTCTCCGCTGTTCCGTTGGGGCGGGGAGTAACTAAATTCTCCTCTCGAGGACCTCAAGGCTCTGTTCCTCCGTAAGATTGTGCAATGGTGGTGTGAGTTAACGCATAGGGAGGCGATCCCCCCAGTCACGGACGCTGTTGCAAAAACCGTGCCATTACGGTTGCAACCGGCGACAGGTCTCTGCAACGAGCTATCAAGGAGGCGAAGAGCTGTCAAGGAGGCAAAGAGCTATCAAGGAGGGCCTGAGACGAGCTGCTGGACACCCTCGTCTCCGATCCCTAAGGGTGCCCTTAGAGAATAGTGTTGAACGAACTGCGTACTTGGAATTGGAGCCCGGAATCGGCGGTCACCGAGGAGGACTTCGCCGGGGCTATCGAAAGAATCGGAGAACGGAAAGATCCGGGTCCCGACGGAGTCCCGGCACGCCTGTGGAGGGAGGTCGAAGGGGTCTTGGCCCCGAGGCTGAGGTTCCTGTTTAACAGATGCCTGTCCCGGGGCGAATACCCCGTCGTGTAGAAAGAGGGACAGATGGTCCTGTTGCCGAAGCCAGGACGCTTTCCAGGTCTCGCCTTCCGTCTTTCCGTCTGTGTGCCGTTTGGATGAGGCTGCCAAATTATTGGAGAGGTTTGTGTTTGTCCGCCTCGGTCGCATATGTCCCTGCGTGCTACTGGGCTACACGACAGCAAGTTCCGCTTCCGAAGAGGGCGAGCTGTGGCGTTGCGTGGTGTTGGCAGTGTCGTTGGACGTGGTTAAAGCATTCAACAGCATTCCCTGGGAGAGGATAGGCCGGGCCCTCGAGTTTCATCGTGTGCCCGCTTACCTGCGGCGTGTGGTCCGGGTGCTCTTCCGGGACCGTAGTATCATCTACATCGGGAGGGGCGGAAGAATGATGGGGAGGGCGGTGTGCCCCGGCGTCCCACATAGGTCGGTGTTGGGCCCGTTGATGCGGGACATCGCGTAAGACGCGGTACTTCGGGCGCTGATGCTCCTAGTCGTGACGTGCTACGCGGACGACACGTTGTTGCTGGTGTGGGGATCGACGTGGACCGTCTGACTGGTGGCAATGGCGGTCGCCTGAGCGGTCGCCGCGATCAAAGGTTTGGGGCTGGAGGTGTCCCCCGAGAAGTCCGAAGCAATGTGGTTTTGCCGGAGGGCCGATCACGGGACACCTCCAGCGGATTGTCGCCAGAGGTTGGTAGGGGCCGAAATCGGGGCCCGGACGTTCGGCGCTCACTTCGAGAATCTGGCACCGTCGGACGACAGTCGATCGCGAACCTCCGAGATATACGGGCCTCCCAGCCGAAAAAAGGGACATCTGGCGTAGGCCCGATCAGTACGCGCGTCAATCTAGGCAATCTTTCACCGAAGACAAAGAAAAGGTGAAAAACAAGTGACAAAAAGTGGAAAATATAGCAGTGACACCATCGCCATAAATAGAAAAAAAAATAAAATAAAAGAAAATAAATAAAAAAATAGGTGACATCGATAATGAAGCCGAAAGCCAAAAAAACGGAACCCACCGTATTCCCAACAAAAAAACCATTAAACGAAAAATAATCTCGCCAAAAACGGACAAAGAAACCAACAATAGCATAAGACTTTCCGCGCATAAAACGCGGAAACTCAATTCACAGCCAAACCTGGTGAGCAGGTCCAAAAGACTACCAGGCAACCCGGAAAACACAGAAGAAGAGCTCGCTCTAAACCAAGAAGAAAATAATACACAAGACACCACCGTCAAAAGAAACGAAAATATGAAAACAACAAGAAGCCCTCCCCCACCAGTGATTCCAACAAAAAACATATTCGAAGTAATACAACCACAGGAAACCAGCTTACCACAACAGCAGAATCACACACAATCAACTGCAACAAAGGAACCAACAATACAAAATTCGATCGTGGAAATCATAAGAAGGAAGAACGAAGAAATGCGAAACAAAGCAAGCAGGAAGACTACGTCCATAGTGGTAATACCACACACCCAAGAAAAATCAAACGACACACGGATAAACAGCCCCATCGCCCCACCCAGGAAGCCGACGACACCCCAAAATCAACCTACTCATCTGGACAAATCAAAAGAGCAACCCCCAGCGACAAAGGCACCGAGGGAACAAGCACACCATGAACAGCCCACCAGCGACCCCACAGAGGAACAACCGGACGCCCCCTCACCCGCTAAAGGTAACAGGACCCCACCAATCAACATAACCCAACAAGACCAAAAAGACACCATAGCTCTCATACAAGACTCTCTCAAAATCAGAAACTTTCACATCAACAGTGCCGGCAAACACGCACTATACTTACATAATCTAAACAACTACATCAAAGCAAAAGAAATACTGATCACAACCAACACAGCATTCTACATATCCACACCCAAATCACAAAAACAACACACGTACCTATTAAAAGGACTAGACATTAACTTCACAGAGGCAGAAATATTAAACGACTTACAAGCATTACAAATAGACGACATACAGTTCACGAAAGTGTCGCGCTTTTCGACAAGAAAATCAAGGGAAAATAACAGACAGCTCCCAATCTACGTAGTACAAGTATCCCCCAATAGCAACGTCGGGAAATTACTGAAAATAAATAGACTAAACTTCTCCAAAATAACGTGGGAAAAAATAAAAAAAAAACGACGTTACTCGATGCCACAAATGCCAATGAATAGGCCACCCAGCGCAAAACTGCAACCTAATTTACCGCTGTGTAAAATGCACTGAGTCCCATGGCCAAGGCGAGTGCAAAATAAAAAAAGACGACGCAATCACCAAGGATAAAAAATTCCGCATCGACTGCAAAAACTACGGACACCCCGCGTCATACAAGGGGTGCCCCAAAATCATAGAGCTGCGCCAAAAGCTAATGGAAAAAATTAAAAAAGACAAAGAAACAAAAATAAAGCGATTGGACAAGATAAACGGAAGATACACCCTAGAACAAAAGTTCTCGGACGTAGTCAAACAAGAAGCGAGGCCAGAACAGGAAATCGATAACCCTTCACACACAATAAACTCAAAACTAGACCCGCGGGAAAACCAAAGACCAATTACAACCATGTACATCCCCCAGCAAATAATATTAAACGCCTTCGAAGACTTTAAAAAAAGTATCATCCAAGCACAAAATCAACAACAAAAACAACTTAACGAATTAAAAAATACAATATCATCGCACGAAGATAGGTACAGCATCCTCTTTAACTCCTTAGATATCGCATATGTCAATTATCCAAACCCACCAAACCAAAAAACACAGCAAAAAACATCCAAATTAGATTTAAAACTCCTGAAAATAATTGCAATAAATGCAAACTCTCCAATCTCAAACCAAAAAAAGATACAGTATGCTAACCTTAATAAACAAAGTAACCCCCGACATCGTACTCATCTCAGAAACAAAATTGAACAAAAGACACAATGTATCCTTCAGAAACTACTCCATGATAAGACACGATAGACCGAACGCTAGCCAAGGAGGAGGAACGGCAATCCTCATAAAAAAACCCTGAAATTCAAAGAAGTCTAAAACGACAAAATAATAAGTTTTAAAATCCTGGAAACGACGATCATAAAACTAAATATAAACAAGAAGGAAAACTTACTCATGACTGCAGCCTACGCAACCCACGGAAACCAAAAAGAATTTAACGACGAATTCAATAAACTCTTCGAACTCTTACAGCTCGATAAACAAGAAAACTACTACATAATAGCCGGCAACCTTAACGCAAAACACACAAGCTGGAAAAACGTACTAAACAATACGAGAGGAAACTTCACCAGAAACTGGCTAGACAAAAAAGCATACACTACAAATCAAACCTTTGCAGCTCCGAGCTACCCTCCTACCCAAATGGAGGCTCATACCTCGACATATGCCTAACAGATGCACGACTAAAAATCCAAAACCTACGACCAAATAACACACTCAAAACCCTAGACTACGACAGCGACCATAAAGCCATACTTTTCCAGATAAACAAAAATACATCCGACTTCCTAACACTTGAAACACAAACCGAAGCCCCCAAGTACAACTACAAAAAGACAAACTGGAAAAAATTCCAAAAACTACTCGAACAGAAATGTGACCTAAAGATCTACAACAACGTCAACCTAACAAACAGACAAACCGACACATACATCGACGAAATTGAAAAACACATACAAATCGCACTCCAAAAATCCGTCCCAACCATAAAACAAAAAAACTTTTGCGATCCATATAACAACAATAAAATAAAAGAACTACAACGAGACAAAAGCCACATACTCTACAAAATAAACAATATAAAACACAACTACTCTTACAACAAAAGAGAGGAATTAGAATACCTAAAATACCTACTACACAAAATAAAAGCACAACAGAAACAAGAATTCGCAAACTCTATAAACCTCTACTGGACAAACAAAATAAAAAATATCTCCAAAAACGACTCAGCCAACATGTTCCCACAAATAAATCAAATCTTCAGACCAAAAGAACAAAATCCCATACCACCGCTCAAATTGCCCCCAGAGAAAGCTCCCCTCATCCAAGAAGCAGGTATAGCGATACGCAACACCAGCAAAGACACCGAGAATAACTTCATAATAACTAAAACAACAGAAAAACTAGACATCATAGGCACCCACTTCTCCAAAACAGGCACCCAAAACGAACACATAGGCCGTGAACAATTAAACAGAATCATCATCGCAGAAACGAATAAACTCAAAAACGAAATAAAGCAAGACATAACGCTAAATAAAACAGACTGCACGCTCTCCAACGAAAACACCTCAGACAATCCCAAACAACCAGAAACCGAAATAAACTATTTTACAAATTACAACCAACTAAACAAAATCTTCGCCAAGCTAAATAATAAAAAATCCTCCGGCTTCGACGGCATCCCAAACATCTCACTTAAGCACCTACCGAACAAAATAAAATGGTACTACACAGTTCTATTCAACAATGCGCTAAACAACACATATTGCCCCAAAAAGTGGAAAAAAGCTAAATTAATAGCTATGACAAAAAAGAAAAAAAATAAAGACAGCTCATCACCCGCAAACCTACGACCTATAAGTCTCCGCCCTAACATAAATAAAGTATTCGAAGCAGTCATCAACAATCCCCTAACTTCCTTCCGCAAAAAAAAACGTTATATCAGAAAACCAATTTGGGTTTCGACATAAACACTCCACACTACACGCGACAAACAAACTCGCGTCAGATATCTGCTGGGCACTAAACGCAAAACAAGGAGTAGCCACCTGCTTAGTAGATCTCGAAAAAGCCTTTGACACAGTCTGGATCCCAGGCCTCATTTACAAATTAATAAAAAAAAACTTCCCCACACACTTAATCAAAATAGTCTGGGACATGATCACAAACAGAACATTCATAATGACCGAGGGTTCTCATACATCAAACACACAATTCGCCATAAAAAATGGACTCGAACAAGGAACTGTAATCTCCCGCTAGTCTCCAACATCTACAACAGTGACGTATTAAACCTGTTCGACATGAATAAATCTACCCTTAAAAGCTCCATAGCCTTCGCAGATGATCTAATCATCTACGTAACAGGACGCAAAACTAAAAGAATTAAAACCGATCTCCAAGAACTCTTCGAAAAAATCAACGATTACTACCACACCTGGAAACTAAGAATTAACGCAAACAAATACGGAAGCATACTGTTCAAACCCAAAACTAGTGAAATCGGCCCAGCAGAAAGAAAACACTGCAAAAATTTCCATTTAAAGGAAAAAGCAACCGGAGGGGCAATCATACCGCACAAAAACTGCGTAAAGTATCTAGTCATAAACATAGATGAAAAACTAAACTACAAACAACACGTCGAAATCCAACTCTCCAAGGCCAACAAAGCATTCTGGAGAGCAAAAAGACTATTCTACTCCAAACATCTCAAGAGCAATGTAAAAACTTTATGCGCTAATCAGACCAATCATATCATACGGCTGCCCAATCTGGTACAACATACCAGCCTCGCTAATGGAGAGAATTCGCGTTTTCGAAAGAAAATGCATCAGAGCTTGCCTGAATACTTACAGATCCGAACACAGCGGATACAAAAAATATATAAAAAATAAAATATTTACGACCTAGCCAACATTCACCGCATTGATTGTCACATCCTAAAACTAGCAAGAAATCACTTCACACAAGCGTCAAATATAAAAGAAAACAGCCTAATCTTCAGCGGCTTATACCCAAATGAATTTTATTACAAAAATACAATGACAACATGCTACATCCCCCCAGAAGCGTTCCTATACCTAGACAAAAAAAATTACCTCCAAGACCAAAATAACATCCCGATAATTTTCCACATAAAAAGAAAAATAGGGATAAAGACAATACTCTACGAGGAAAACTTAAACGGACAGACCGCAGACACCAGGTGGAGGTACAACATGGCCCTCCCCCTAAAAGATACTAAAGACAAACAGAAAAAACACAGAAAAATATTGGTGGATACCAAACCCATAATAAAATATGAGTGAAAACCACCAATTCGACAAAAACCAATTCTGCCACCGTGTAACCTAGATGTAAATACTGTAAATATGTAAATATTGTAATCTTGTAAATACTGTAAACATTGTAAATAATTCAATTTAACATCCCCCCTCCCTTGCCGGTCATCCCGCCACCTCCCCAAAAATAAATCCCACAACGCACAAAAGTAAGCTACCGAAGAGTCCTGTTTTGCGGCCAAGTTTCAGGACAAAAATACAACACAAACATGAATACACAAAAGCCCCGCGCCCCTGCGACTTAAATCCAGAAAATAAAAATAAACACAAAAGCCGTAAAACCACGACACATAATATAGCATGGCTACGTCGTACCGACGCGTATCGGTACTTTTGCCTAACATACTATACTCAAATTCATTGTTTATTGTGAATCTCAAAAATGTATAAAAAAACAAATCTTGGCAAAATAAATGATTTAAAAGAAAAATTCTCCGACGCAGCGAAGCAACGTTTTTATGAATCGCGTAGTAAACTACCGCCGAGATTCCAGAGAATGACCGGATGTTTGAGGAACGTTTTAGAAATTCCCAAAGGTGCTCGTATAGAGATGACTCAAATCGTCGGTTCGCTTTCCTCGGTGTAATCGTAAACCGCGTTCGGTCGATTGTTTAACGGACAGAATAATTCGTAGGCCGCACAGGCACGAAAAGGTGATTCATACGAAGGTGCAACTTGCACGCCAGACGTTCCTCACCACTCATCGATTTCCTTGTGCCCTATTTTGTGCGTCCACCTCGAATCGCTTTTATTTCTTCTTGGATCAGTCTTCGAGACTGTTACTCGGGTTTTTTTGTTGTTTCCTTTTGATCGACCGTGTAACTTTCCGATACGTTTGACTTTTATCAACGTACCCTGCTTTTAGAACATTACGCAACCGATGGTCGTAGGGAACGAGTTTCAGACGTTTCAAGAGTTTAGAATGCGTCGGTGTACAGGTGAAAAAGTTACTTTTACAAGTCCGCAATTCAAATGGAACTCTTGACATCTATAGTTGTCTTGGGAAAACCTAAAAGATCAGTCTTGTAAATATACGGATAAATTTAAACGAAAGATTTTTAGAATATTCGAACAGCTAATATAGACGAAGAAGTCTACTGGAGTGAATAAAAATTATGTTTTATCGCAGCCCAAGGGATTACGATATTACGATAAGCTTCTTTGTATACGAAATAATGGAATTAAGTCGCATGGAGACGAAGTTATGTTTGAGTTTATAACTACCATTCGATGCCTAGACGGAATGATTTCGTATCGTATAGTTAACAAATATCGTTGACATCTTTTAAAAAAGAAAGTGTGATCGTATTTAATGCTCCGTAAGAGAACGGGTTCGTAAGACACTTCTCCGCAAGATGCATGCGATTGCAACGCGAGGAGTAAATGAAGCGACTACTGAAATAGAAGCAGCGAATACTGCAATCGCCGTTAACCCGGAAGACATCGGCCTCGGTAAACAGAGGACGGGTGCAGAACGAGCTGTCAAATTAGTACAAGCAGCAGGCGCTGCTCGAGCTCGCTGCTCACGAGGCCTCTGTCGCAGAAGGTCGCCACTCAAGGCGAAGAGAGAACGGTCATTGGCCACATGTCCGCGGCATGAGCACCGACAGCCGCTGGACTGTTGCCAACGTTTCGCGATACAACAGCTACTCCAACGACAACGAAGGCAGGCCTGAATTTGTTATCTGAGTTGTGGCTTCTCCGACACGAGCCGTTCCTGGCACCATTCTCCTTTTAGTACACGTATAAGCTTCTTTAAAATGTTCGATTTTACTTTGTACATTGACTTTGTATAATTCCGTAAATTACTTTGGGACCAGATATTACGATTAAGCGTAAAAATTATTCGGCCTGTTTCATTACCACAATTAGGTAGCGTACCTGTTGAAAGATCGTTTTAACGCTTAGCTTGCTAGTTGTATCGTAAAAAATATATCGAGTTAAGAATTTTTGGACGATTTATACAAAATTTTTGCATAAATATGTCCACGAACGTGCCGCGTCTACTGATTATTTATTTCAAGTGGTCTTCACAGATATTGTTTACCATGAGAAAATACGGAAAATTTGGTTTTTCTCACGTTTGGTATTTTTCGTAAGCAACTTTCTCTCGAGGGCGGCTAAGACCCTTCCGAGGCCATCAACCTTCTTATTACCCAATCAAAAGCAATGTCTTTCGCCCTCACTTTCCTAGCCAAAGTTGTCCTTACCGCATCAGCTCATCTCGTGTCCTTAGATACCCCTATTACTAGGTTTCCTCCGCCATAACACCGTCACTAAACTTTATTTATTCTCTATCTTTAGAATAGTCAGCATCTCTTTACTGAGTATCTATCCTTAGATCAGTCGCATACTTAATTTATACATACACACCGGTGTAACTAGGTTCTATATAAATTTGTTGGAGTGAACTGTGATTTATACGTGTCAATCCAATGTATATTCAATTGTGATTATTGAATTCATAATAAAGTTTGATAAAAAGGAAGTTAATAGTTTTGTCACGACTCAACCTTCTTGTTTTTATCATCTAGGTCTCATGTTTACGTGACACTGGCATCGATTCTCTGTTTTTTCCTTGTTGCCCCTTCGATATTTAGGTATTTTTTGTTAGCCGAGCGAATGTGATATTCATTTAGTAATCCTGACAGATTTTTTGATTTCAGCGTGTGTTGAGATTTGAAACAACAGACTTCAGAGTTTCAATCTACCACGAAGTAAAATTTCCGGGCTGAAATTATTTACGGAATAACGGAACGGCTTGGAAACTAAGATTAGAAATCTGTTGCAAACTGCAATGCTCGTACACTCGCTTTTAAAATATTCAAATAAAAGAAAACGTCCATTTTCATTAGTCGGTGCAGGAAAGTCGGATACCTTCTTCATATTTCAATGGAGATATGAGTGGATCTGTCAAAGTCATGTCTTTTAGTCCAATAGAGAGAGGACCATTTAAACAAGAACCTCAACGTGACAGTTTATTTATTCGCTATGAATCTGTTCCCAAGACAAATAATTTATCTACAGAAACTTGTCACCGGTGTAGCGTATGTTAAGTATGCGCAAGAACCAATACTCACAAAAAATCACAGTCTACTCGACAATCGATATCGTCAAATATTTTTGGCATTTCGAAGGAAATTCCCGGTCAAACGTCATTCAGTTCTCATACGTGATACACATGTAAAATATGTCACAGATAGACGTATCCTAGGACAGATAGTTGTATCACTGGTTCTGCAATATCCTGTATAAACTTATGCTTCCTACATAAACATGTTGTAACATACATTATAGGGTGAACTGAAAAAATTGAATATTGTAGAATTTAAGAATGTACATACAGATTGGGTGAAACAAGTAGCCTATTACGGAAGATTAAGTGCTTTCATGTTCAGCAGTAAATGTTGTAATTGTTCTTTATTATTTAGTGATCTCACAGGAGTAAGGATTCAATAAAAATTCAAAGTTAACATGGGAATATCTTGCTTCGTTATTTTAACATAAACTTTTTCTCGGTTATTGACGTATATGTGTGTTGTAAGTACATCGTATCTTTCAAAAATATACCTACTTAGAGGGTCAGTTATTAATAACTAGTGGACCAGATTGCATAGTTCGGGTTTGGAATCTTTGGTGACTAGAAGAGCAAATAGTATTTTCCAAGGTCATCGCGCACCTATTTGTGCCTTAGTTGTACAAGATGCTGGTAAACGCGTGTACACCCTTTCGAAAGATAGATGTATCAAAGTGTGGGCTGTATTAACTCAATCTTGTATTCAGCTTTTAATAATAAAATATTTCATTAAAAGATACTTTTCTCAATTAATATTTCACCTAAAGAAACAAAAAAGCATTAATTAAAAACAACAATATAAAATCTGTGTATAATTAGAATTTAAATCAAGTTATTTTATACAGACATACAATGGTCCTCCCAAGCGAATTGGGTGAACATACATTAATGACAGTGGTGTGCAATACATTGAATCGTAAAATGATCATTGCTAGCTCAACGATCACAGTTATCTGATGGTTTTACACATACAAAATCTATCAGCCGTGTTTTATATAACTATCTCTACAAAATGGTAATTTTTATCCTCTACATCTACAGAAATGAAAATATTCTACGAACTCATTTATAAACTTAGGTAGTTAAGACTGGATTAGATTCCTGTATAACATAAGAGACAAAGGGCGGGTCAAAGCGTCGCAGCTTGCATCGCACCTATCTAAGGTGCTTGACCCAACCTCGGTGAAGGTGTCGGCTCCCATGACAACGGCTGAACTGAAAGTCGTGGGAATCGACATCTCGATGGAGAAAGAAGAAATCCGGCAGGCGTTGGCATCAGCAGCCGGATGCGAGATGACGGAGGTGCTGGTCTGGGAGGCCGGAGCGTCCAGAGGCGGCCTCGGGTCGGCGTACGTTCGCTGGTCGGTGGGACCAGCTGGGCGAGGCGGTTGAGGCAGATTCGAGGGGGAGATCGTATAAGGTGGTAATGAAAAAACTCAGACCTTCGCCTCCCCCCCCCCCACTGACGGAAAACATGGACCCGGTGTTGCTGGACAAAGTCGTCGAAACACTATTTCCGCGACAGCAAAAAGACACCGGGCCCCTGGAACAGCCTGCCGCCACCATCACAGCCCTCCCCGCCACTGTCTGGAACATTGAAGGCAGGGCAGCACCGACGGTGGTGGAATGGAACGAAGAAGTGACCCAAGAAGAACTTTTGAGAGCCACTCAGAATATGGCATCCCGCGTCGTGGCACCAGGCCCGGACGGAATGCCTAGCCGAATGTGGGCCGAAACCATGGACATCATGGCCCCCCGCCTTCTGCATCTGTTCAACAGCTGCCTGAGGGAAGGCGCCTACCCTCAGGCATGGCGGATGGCCAGACTGGTGCTACTGCGGAAGGAGGATCGTCCACCGGGCTCCTCTTCGGCATACAGGCCGATATGCCTTTTGGACGAGGTAGGCAAACTCTTGGAAAGAGTAATTGCCGCCCGTCTGGAGGCACATATGACTCAGAGGCAGCCAGGCTAGCACGACAGCCAGTACGGATTCCGTCACGGACGCTCCACCATCGATGCAATACTACAGATGCGAGGGATGGCGGAGGACATGGTCTCCCGGGAGGGAGTCGCGTTGGCGGTCTCACTGGACATTTTCAACGCCTTCAACACCATCCCGTGGACAAGAATTATGGAGGCTTTGCGCTACTTTGAAGTACCAGAGTACCTCGTGGGGGTCATCAGAGCGTACCTGAACAATAGGTGGATATATATGTAGAACCAAGAACGGGGAAGTCAGAAGACCGGTCGAACGCGGTGTGCCTCAAGGATCAGTGCTATCCTCTGGATCACCGCGTACGACTGCGTTCTCCGCTGCCCAATGCCCCCCAACACGGGATTGGTGTGCTACGCAGACGACACCTTAGTGCTAGCTGGAGGACGTTGGTGGTACGAGACTGCCAATGTGGCCAGGGAGGCGACGGATCGCGCAGTAAGGGCCATCAAGAGGCTCGGCTTACGAGCCTCTTCTGCGAAGTTGGAGGTCTTGGGGTTCTTCAACCGACGGTGCAGAGGAGCTCCACCACCCGGGTTATCGGTGTCCATCGATGGGGAGGATGTGCTGGTGAGGCAGCGAATGAAATACCTCGGTCTGACCATAGATGACCAATGGTCATTCGAGCCTCATTTTGCAATCCTCACCCCCAAAGTAACTGTGGCCTTCTCCCGAACATTGGAGGAGCCGGAGTAGGGGTTCGTCGGCTCTACGATGGAGTGATAAGAGCCCGGATCCTTTACGGAGCACCGGTTTGGGCGAAGGAACTAATGGCAAGCCACCGCAGCCGGGCCCTGCTGCGCAAAATCCAAAGGACAATAGCCATTAGGTTAGCGAGGGGATACAGGACGATCTCGTATGCGTCAGCCACCATCCTAGCTGTATCCCCTCCCTACGAGCTGCAGGTGCTGGCCCTCCTGGAGGTATACAAAGGCCGGAGGACCATGCGCGAAGAGGAAGAGGAAAGGAAAGCACCAGATCTAAAGATCATTATAGAGGAGGAGACATTGGAGCGATGGTGTGTCCAACTGGAGGAGGAAGCCGCGACGCAGTACCATCGAGCTGTGTGTGCTGTGCTACCCAACTGGGAGAGCTGGAGGAGGAAAGGTGGTGTCCCGCTGACATTTAGGATGACGCAGGTGCTCACCGGCCACGGAGTGTTTGGTGAGTATCTGCGGCTCATACAGAAAGAGGTAATATCTACCTGTCACCACTGTAAGGAAGCGGAGGACACGGCGCAGCATACTTTAGAGCACTGCCCGGCTTGGGCAGAACCGCGACGCGTCTTACAACTCCAGATAGGGGACAACATATCCCTAGAGGCGGTCGTGGAGGCCATGCTTCGAAGTCGGCAGGAGTATAACGCTGTCTGCTCCTTCTGTGAGCGAGTAATGCAAGCTAATGAGCAGGCAGAGAGATTGAGAGAAAGAACTAGAGACCCTGCAAGAGTGACTCGAAGCAGGAATCCCGGGCGCAATAGAAGTCGATGAACGCCATCGCCCTAAGCGCCAACAACAGACATGTGGCCCCAGGGAAGTGGTCCCTCTGGTGGCCCTGCACAGGAGGCCTCTTCTGACCACGGTAGAGATGACAGGGAGGGGGTCCTACAGGTAGTAATTCGAATGAGTCCCCTGGGATTCCCCTCTCAAGTGTCAGGTTGACCACCGTGGAGTTTTAGTCGGTAAGAGTCCGACACTACCCGATTGCTGCTTGCGGCAGTCGGGTGTCCATGAGGATTTCTCCACGTATAAAAAGAAAAAAGATTCTTGTATAATAGTTTGGGATCCATGGCTGGGAAATCGTTTATTCTTAATAACGTATTTGCACAGTAGATTTTTATGTGGTCAATTTCATAACATTGAAATTACAGCTGCTTGTTTCGATTAATCTGAACAATTACTAGTAACAGAGGCTCGTGATGGTACATTGAAAGTTTGGAATTTTAATACTGTTACTTGTTTGCCGAACGTGGCTCTTGAAACTCAATGGTACGTACTTACCTATTTTGTTATCTTCTATTACATATCAAGATTAAAAACAACATTTTTAATCATTGTTAAATTCTATTGATAATATTCGCAAATATATTTCATATAAATTCGTTTGATTATGTACAGTGAAATAACCAGTTTAGTTTGCCTGGAAAATCGAATATTATACAGTAGTTGGAATCGTCAAGTCGTAGAATTTGCAAGCTCTGGCGCATATCTATATAAAACGAATTGGGCAACAATACACACCGATGATATTCTTTGTTCAGCATGTGATATCCTCAGGTGTTGGCCACGGCAACTTTTAATGGAGATATAATACTTTGAGATTAGAAACGTGTCAACCGTATCGAAAATATGAAGTTAACGAACCAATGTCAAGGTAAGATCTAGAATAATATTAAAAATGTTGAAATAATATAAAAATTACACTTCTAAAAATAACATGCTGTAATAAACAATGTTAACTAATCAGTGTTATATAGATTTAGGATGAGATATCACAAAAATGAAATAATGTATAAAATAAAAAAATCTGAACAAGTTACGAAAGAATTCATTTCGAAACAGAGGTATTGCAACTGTACTTTTCTAAAACAGATCTGAATCATAATGATAAATGTTTATAGTCAATATCTTACGGCTTCTAAACATCAGGAATCCGCTTTGAATATTGTACGAATTGTTACTGTTCCAGCTATGTTATTTTTTAATGCTCGGCCGGTTAGGCCTGATGTTGGAACTTTGCTGGTTTCTCTTGAGTTAGGATATGTACAAGTGGGACTCATCCACCCTGCTAATGGATTTCTACAAGCTTTTTCAGTTACTCATTCTATACGTGATTGTGTATTAGCATTATCAAATGATCCTAAAAATCATTTTCTTGTAACAGGTAAAAAAGGAATGCATTTAATTTCTACAACATTACTTATTTATTAGAAGGTTATTTTTTGTATGTAATGTGATACTTCATTGCGACAAAATATTTAATACGGAAGGAAAGATAAAGCCAAAAAATATGATTGGAGAGTAAATCCATTAAAAAAATTTTAGGACTCAATGCTGGATACATTAAAGTTTGGTATCTCGCGAATTATTACACAATAGTGATAAGTCAAATCTAATAAAATTTACTTCTCATTAAAAAGTCGTACCAGAATAATTATTTATTTATCGCTTTAATTATTAATTCTTAAGAAGATACATATAAATGAGAAAAAATGGTAAAGTTTGATTAGTATAATAAAAATAATATATGCTTATGATCACTCTAAAATATAAAAAGTGAAGTAGTCATACGTTCATTGATATATTAAAAACACATACATATTTTAATGATAGTTAGAATGTAACGTCATTTCTATATTACATGCAAGGTATTCTTGCTGTAAGGCACAATATGAAATCAACAACATTCTGTTTAACAAATTATACCTTTTATTCGGTTTTCATCATAGAATAACGTGGTGGCGTCTTCCATATTGCAATGGACGTGCATTCTAATCTATTTCTATCTATATTTTGAAACATTTGACTTAAATCTGGTGTGCACTTTCTGCTATCAAAGAATTTATGGACGGCTTTCTCCGGAATGTATCGTTGCATTGCAAGTTGATTTTCACGCATGTGCGTTAAAATTGATAAAAATGGGAGTACTTTATGCGTTCTAATGTTTATTAACTCATTAAGTAAAACAACACTTACATTGTACCCAATGTGGAATTGTATGCTTTGGTCTCGATTCATCATCATCTGATTCATCGTCGTCAGGTTTACTATCCAAAATGTAAGTGGTTCGACCATTCTGTTTGGAGCCATATTTTGTCTAAAATATTGAATGAATAATAGCTTGTGCTTCTATAATTGAAGAAAATAAAAAAATCAATATCTTTTTAGGTATTCTTATTTTTTAACACATTTATCTTTTAAATTATCAATTTTATACCCTAGCTCCTTGTAATTGAGCTACAACGTTTCTTCTTCACATTTTTTGCGTTGTATCTCTTGCGTTTATTGGGTTCAATGTGACTTTCGTGCTAAATAATGAGCAATCGCTTTGTCTGCAGTGTCTGCATTTTCCGAAGCCTGTGGTTTGTGCAGCGGCCCTAGTGTTTTGTTCTCGTGTTCTTGTTCTAGTTATTTTAGTTGTTGCATATCAATATCAACAAGTTTTGGAGTGTTCATCAACTTGCCTGTTCACAAATAATGTCTCAATTCTTCTTTTCTTACAGATACCCTTGCCATATGGATCGAATTGAGCATTCGATTTATTACGTGTTTCTTCTTTTCTGAAATCCTTGAGGTGTAGTAGTAGTTAGTTGTGGTGATAATAGTGCTACTATTGCTAGTGTAAAGACCGAGATAGGTTCTTGTGTAGAGATGTCGCTGCTGCTGGGGTGATGTTGCTTCCTTCTAATTTTAGATGGAAGAAAAATTGGACTACGGTCGCCGGGGATTTGAACCCAGGGGTCTCCAACGTTCGTAACCTAAGGCGCTAACCACTGCGCTACCGTCGTCCAATACTAATTGGTGCCCAGTGCCGCTACATCCTGCAATTGTTTTTTTTTCCTTCGAAGATGGTTTTGTTGGAGTATTAAATATTTCATCTACGCTCGATATCATAAATCTGTTCTGCCGCTTTTGTCGTTCTTTAATTTCTTGTTTCTTAATATTTGCTTTAAATTTTTCACTACATGGGATAACTCATCTTCTTCTTTTAGCTACTGCATCTTCGTGTTTTCACTCTGTGAAAAAGTTGTCTTTCTATTAATATTTCTTGTTGTCATTGAAGACTTTAATGGTTTAATCTTTTCCGGCTGTATTGCGTCTTCTCTTATAGGAAGATGATTCTGTGAATGTATCTGTGAAGTACCCGCGATCTTCCTTGAAATTGTTTAGCTTAAAACACTCTTTTCTGTATTACTATGGTTTGTAGGGTCTTGTGTTGTTTCTTCGTCTGAACTACTTCTAGCACTTTCCCTTTCTTGAGATCGGTTTTCATGTTTCCTCTAAAAAATTAGAATATATTTAACAACGTTATAATAGAAGTTATATACACAATGTACATACATTAAACAATTGGATTTCAACATATTAATTAACCAATATCAAGTATTATTAGGTGTTACGTACTATTTAGTTGCCGTGTTCGGTAGCATTAACTAACGTTTAATGCAACTGGCAATAAGCTCCATTTACGGATAACGTGCTATGTGCGGGAATACTGTCACGGGAAAGGATTAAAATTGTTCGACAGTAAATTAACAATATGTAATGATTTATTCAAATCTTATTCTATTTCGATATTGACAATTGATTGACAGACTGACGGATATAAAATTCTTCGATTGACAAAATGATAACTAGCTCTTGGAATAGTAATTATTCGGTTGACGAATGGTAATTATTATTCGATAGACGAACGGTAATTATTGTTACTGACTTCTCTAAGTCGCTACATTTATTTATATCTGTGGGAGATGAAAATACGTCGGGGTTTTTCTTTTGAAAATTTTGGGAAGATCCCTAACGTTTGTTCAACTGCCGACGTTGTTTACAATTTAAATCGTCTTAATATCGTTATAAAAACATAATTAGGTAAATGTAGCAAGATATAGCTTTTAGCGGCTTTAACTGCCTTTCACTTCAAATACTGTAAACACGGTTTCCAATAAACGTTTTAAATTATCTTGAATTAATTTGAAAGAAATTACCAATTTTACTTTCGCGCTACGGATCATGCGGAGCGTGGGACGTGACATTAGGTACTATATATAAAAATTAGTATTGATTAGTAATATAAGATCTTGGGTATTAAAATTCATCATAATATGATACAAACATTTATATTACTGTCTACAATTAACAGCCTTCGTAATTTTGCAGCAACTGACATTGACCGCTGCTTTTTACTATTAGCTGCAGCTTTCCTTGAAACCTCCCTTTTTGCTCGGCCAATTGTTGTTTCTATCACATCCCCAGTTTTCATATCTTTATTTCTGTTTTATCATGTATTGCAGCAGAATCTGATATTGTACTATTAATATCGATAATGTCATTTTAAGGGATAATCTTTATACGGTGTTAATCCTTCTTTTTTATCAAAACTTTCTGCGTAGTTGAAGTTGAAGTACCAGAGGCTGATTGTGGTATTTGAGCAATTGAACTATGTAAAGAATCCAAAGTTAATACAAACACATTGTTTTTAGTTCTATTAACTTAGAAGCATATGTAAATTAAGAAAAATATATGTCGGGTTGGCATTAGTATTTGGGTTAGGGGCGTGCAATGAATCTTCGCATAGGTTGTTCATCGTTGTCGCACAATCGAGGTAGCGTTTATTGATACAGATATAGATGGTACAAGATCGACAAGTGGCCGCGGTAACTAGACGCTAATGACAATGACCTTAGGTTCGATATAACGAATCGACGTTCCACGGGATAACGGATATACTTTGCTTCAAAGCCTAAGTCGGACTCAACTCGCTCCTCGCGATACAAGAATTGCTTGACTAGCTCTTTTGTTGAGACGTGGATTATTCACCGATCGTACAAACACACTAGGTAACTGGCTAATGATACTGCAAGAAAGGGAATGACTTTCCGTCACGATGACGCTGCAGAGGAAAACTATGATGGGGTGTGCCTAAGGGCACTAGATCATCGGATTCGTCGAGGAAAGCCTCCGCTCGGAGGGTGAGGGAAATGGACGTTGTCTATTTTCTATGTTGGTGATTAGAAAAGGATGCTAGCCCCCCTTGAGAGAGAGTTCCTAGAGGGAAGCGTTGTACGTGAGGAAAGCAGACCTCCCGTATCTTCCTGCAATAGGTGACAGATTTACGGGCTGATAGAGTAAAGACTGTTCGTCAATCTGAAGGACTTTAGTTAACTAAATCCTAAGATTGGTAGCGGGTCCTCAGGCTAGCTGAGCATAAACGGTGAATGATGCATCGGCATCTGGCGATCATCTTACCCAAAGAATGCGGTCTGTGTGTGGAGAGCCACGGGGCCGTTGGAATGTTTACTGTTACATGTCGGTACGGCCAAGTCTTTAAAGGAGAGCTATGCAACTCTATATCTGTGTTAGGTGGAACGTTTATCCCGTGACCGCGGCTACGCTCGGCGACCAGTTGTCGCCTCGAGCCTAAGCTCATTATCTCAAGCTTCGAACGATTGTATTTAGATTACTTTGTAAATGCTACGGTATTGGGGTTATTCTTATTTTGCTGTCGAAATGAAACCGTGATCAATAGCCACGATGCTACATCCCCACCAAGCGCCCCGGTCGCCACATCCAACATCTATACCCCAACCGACTCATACCAACTCGAAGGAGAAGAGGGATCAGCTGTGATTTTCGAGCCACGCCGAGTCCGATTCCACAAAAGTCTTCTGAAGACAACTTGAGGGACCAAGTTCAATCTAAGGAGGGGGGAATGTCACGAATCAATTTTCCTTTTTACCATGTGGCACGCCAGATGTGACGGTCCTTGCGAGATTCCCCGTTGTCTGGACGCCAAGACCTATCTATTGTTCTATTAACTCGCAACAGGCCTAGGAAGACGACATAAACCGAATCTGTTCAGTTTCAGTTTCCTTCACGTAAACATTTTCGGTTTATGTTTGTTGCACGCTCTTACCTAATACGGAGAAAGCGGGTGTCTGGCAAGATAAGAGTTTTCCCGTGAACAAGGATGCCCACGAGCCATATCTAGCTCTCCTTGTCTTTACTACCTAATTCATTTACCAATGGGCATCGCGGATCATTACCCTCACTTTTCCACCAAAAACTGTGGACAACGAATCCGCGTTCTGAATTCCAAAGGGAACACCCACACCGAGTTTTCCTCAGTAAGAGCAGTAGAGCAGTCAGATAGCCTTGAACGGTCACGTCTAGAGCTCGGAAGTGTATTGTAAACAAAAGAGAAAAATAAAAGTTTCTTTTCTCCTTAAATTCATTATTATTTTACGTGACAAGGTCTTGGCGCCCAGATCATCTTGGCGTGAGGAACCTCGCAAGGACCATCGCATTTCGCGTAACACGTGCCAAACAGAAACTCGATCCGTGACATGCTCGTCGATACATTGTATATTTTCCGTCGGGCATATAAGACGATCTGTCTGCGACGCTGTAGGACCGTTAGCGACGATTAGAAATACGGCCTATACTAAGCCTCGTGGCCTAACACCCTTCTTTATTTAAAATGCACATGGTACGTGCAAAATGATGTTTTTGTTCAATAGGAGAATGGTAAGTTATATTGATATCACGTTTATGTTCAATTTTTTGTTGTTATTTCTGCATTCAGAGGTAGGATCATGTTAAGGTTATTCGGTGTATGTGGAATTAAAGAAACGCGTGGGTAAATTGTAAGGTATTGTGAGTATATATATATTGTGAATATTAATGTACAAAGTGTGGAATACAATGTAAGCTGGTCTAGATCCTCATGCTAGCAATGTTACCCTGAGACTAAAAGAACCCTGAAACCAACGTCGCACGTGTACCGCTTATGGTCTGTCATCGACGCATTCTTTTGTCTATGTGCTATCGATGACCTTAGCGCTTGAGAAAACCGAAGACCAGATGTAGAGTTTTCTTAGAAGTGGCGATCACTTCAACAGATCACAATAGCTATTATTTTATTCTTTGGATAAATCTATCACACCATTCTGACCCGAAAAACCGCTATTGATATAGATTGTATCTAGAACTATGTTCTAGTTACTATTTATTATATCTAGAGCATTTGCATATGGATGTCGACCGCGAACTCACGTTGTCATTTTCAACATTTGTATTACAACACCTTTGTTCTTAAAGGTAATTTACCTCCATTACAGAACCTTCAGAACTATAAAGACTAACTAGAACTGTAGAGTGTTTAGCTTGAAATTCATTATTTGTTCCTCTATGATCTATATCATGACATAAACATGACACTAGAAACACTAAAGCTTCCAAATGTGCCATATAATTCTTATTAATAAGATTTAAATTTTGTACTACTCAATATTCAAAATGTGCTACAGAAAATGCATGTACCCCGTTATGATACGGTGTATCTCTGTATTCTTTCTTTACATATAATATAAAGCTTCTTTTTTCGTGGAGGAATTCCGCACGGACACCCGCCGCCTCTAGGGGGAAAAGCGGCGTGGTAGTGTCGGACTCCAACTGACTAAAACCTCCACAATGACCGTCCCTATTGCCACCGAGGGGTGCCCGGGAACCGCTGCGGCGACACACCGGGACTCTCTCACTCAATATTCCGTCTGTACTACGTCTCTCACTTTCTCAGGGGGCATCCGGACCCCCAACCGGACTGTTTGGTGTCTCCCGGGTGCTGGAAGGTCCAGCACCAAATTTCATTCCCCTTAGGAGGTCGCTGCGGCTCCCCCGCGCCTCATATAGGCGCGTCCACGGGCACCGCCGCGTCCTCGTCGGCCAATCCTCTCGGGATGAGAGGCCCGCTCCCTCTACCGCTCCGCCGCCTCCTACCGCAGTATAACTAGCTCGTGGAAGGAGGTTACGGTATTCCTGCCCCTCTCGCTCGTCAACAGCGCTTCAAAGATAGCCGGTGGCGAGAGGTCGAGCCCTATTTCCCCCGATGAGAGAGTTCCGCAGCGCTGCCCACGCTGTGCAATGTTACAGGGTGTGCTGCGCCGAGTCCAGTCTTGCGTTGCCGTGATGGCAACGCGCGGTCGCCTCCTTTCCAATTCGGCGCAGATACTCGCCGACGCATACGTGCACCGTGAGCACCTGCGTCACTCTATAGGTCAGGGGAGGCGTCCGCGTCGCTCGCTTCAACTCCGCCCTGCAGACCCCGGTTGCGGAGAAAGATCTCGCGACACCTCAAAGCCTGCAGCTCGAGCGGGGGAAGCCCGGCGAGCACCGCTGCTGCCGCCCCCGTATCGGTGCGAAATCCCCTCGTGATTCTGATGGCCACCGACCTGTGCAGCCTCCTGATCCCTCGGACACTGCGGTTACTTGCCCTCAGATCCACCGCCCAGATCGGAGCTCCGTGGCGGAGCTTTTCTCGCACCACGCCGGCGTACAGTTTACGCACTCCGACACCGGGCCCGCCCAGCCGAGGTAGCAGACGTCCCAAGGCGTTCGCAGTCGCCTCGACCGACGGTATAAGACGATCGAAGTGGGCGCCGAACGTCCAGTGACTGCCGAGAGTCAGGCCCAAGTATTTCATACTGGTCCCAACCCGAATCTCTGCCCCCGCCAACCTCAGACGATAGTCCGCCGGGGGCGTCCCGTGGTCTGCCTTCCGGCAAAACCACATCGCCTTGGACTTCTCCGGGGATACCTCCAGCCCCAGCCCTTTGATCGCGGTGACCGCGCCGGCCACCGCCAGTTCCGCCAGACGGACGGTCCTGCCCCATGTCGATCCCCACACCAGCACCAACGTGTCGTCGGCGTAGCACGTCAGCGCCGAGTCCAGGGGCATCGGCGCCCGAAGTACCGTGTCGTACGCGATGTTCCACAGCAACGGGCCCAGTACCGAACCCTGCCGGACGCCACGGTGCACCGCCCTCCGAATCATCCTTCCGCCCCGCCCGGTATAGACGATACTACGGTCCCGGAGGAAGGCTCGGATCATACCCCGTAGGTAAGCAGGCACCCGATGGAATTCGAGGGCCCGGCATATTCCGCCCCAGGGGATGCTGTTGAAGGCGTTGACTACGTCCAACGACACAGCCAGCGCCACGTGAACCCGCCGCACGACCCTCCGACGAGGGCGCGGACCCGACTGACGGCGTCGGCCATAGACCGCCCCCTCCGGAAGCCAAACTGGCTGTCGTGTAGACCGGGAGCCCTCTGAGACAGATGAGACTCGAGCTGGGCAGCTACGATCCTCTCCAGCATCTTGCCCTCCTTATCCAGCAGGTACACAGGTCGGTAGGCGGAAGGCGAATCCGGGGGACGTCCCGGCTTCGGCAACAGGACCATCCGCCCCTTCTTCCATAGGACAGGGACCTCGTCCCGTGACAGGCATCTGTCGAATAAAGTCCTCAGTCTTGTGGCCATGACTACAGCGACCCCCCCCCCCATACAAGGGCCGGAACGCCGTCGGGACCCGGGGCCTTCCCCGCTCCGATCCTCCCGATAGCCACAGCCAGTTCATCCTCAGTGATAGCCAACCCCGGGTGCCAATCTGCCGCGGTGTCCTGTGGTCCATCCCCCGGTCGCCACAGCTCCCGATCCTTGCTTGTTCCGCCCTCCTCCTCATTCGCCACACCCGGGAACAGGGCTCCGACGACTTTCTCCAGGAAGTGAGGGTCCATGCTCTCCGTCGTGGGGGGCGCCCAGGGTCGGAGCTTGTTCTGCACTAGTCTGTATGGGCGCCCCCAGGGATCTGAGTCAAGGGAGGCCAGAATCTCATCCCAGGCTCGACTCTTCGCCCCTCTGATGGCTCGCTGCAGAGGCCTCTGCGCTGCGCGGTTGGCGTCGTACAAGTACGCCACCGTATTTTCATCCTCTCGTCGCCTACGCCCAGATCTAGTGTATCGGCGTCGGGCGCGGACGCACACCTCGCGGAGGTGAGCGATCGCTTCAGAACACCAGTAGACCGCCCCGGCGCGGCGCGATGTTCCGGATCGCGGCATGCATGAATCGCATATCGCCTGCAAGTCGCGCCTCAGGTGGGCCGCCCCCGCCTCTGTTTCTTCGTCTGCCGGGGGCTCGCGGCAGCGGTCATGAGATCCTCGTCGCAATGGCTCGCCGCCCACCGTGGAAAGCTCCCTCCTCCTCTTCTCGACGAGCCTCCGGACCCGCCCCATCCGAACGAACGGCCGCATCCTGCGGCACCGACTCTCACGTCCATCACTATGTAGAGGTTGTCAGAGAGCGTTTCCTCGGACAACACCTTCCACCCCGAAACACGGCGGGAAGCGGCAGGGCATGCCCACGTGAGATCCACTATGGACTCGCCGCGCAACGCCACGCACGTGCTGGACGATCCCCGATTGACAAGCCGGAGGTCGAGTGCAGCCGCCCAGTCCAGCACCGTGCTGCACCTTCCATTGGTACAGCTGGATCCCCATGCCGTGGAGTGAGCGTTGAAGCCCCCGAGGATCAGCAACGGATAGATGCCCAGACGGCTCGCTCAAGCCGCGAGACCGTCCAGGAAGGCGGCATATTCTAATCGCCTGATGTTCGGCGACACGTGGACGTGACAACCACCAGGTCGCCCCATTGCGCGGCCACAAAGACCCTACTCCACTCGATCGTTGAGTAAGGGGGCTCCCCGCAACACCGGTGCAGAGTATGGCGACCGAGCCGAGCAGGTCCCCGGCGCCTCGTGACGCATCTGGGATGCTATACGGCTCCGCCGCCACTGCCAGCGCGATCCCCCGCTCCACCAGGTTCTGGAGCATTAGGTTCTGAGCCCGTCGGTATTGGTTGAGGTTGCACTGTCGGAGCGAAAGCTGTCCACCTCTTCTCCTTCCGTTTATGTCGGGGAATGCTCCGTTTCCATGGCCTCCTCCGGGCCGCGTCCCTCGCAGTCGTCACGGTCGACCTCCTCTTTATGTCTTCTGGCTTCGCTGAAGTTGGTCGATGGTTTCGTCTTTTCATTCGCTGTTGCGTCCCCGCCCTCGTCCGGAGCGGGCCTCATCCCCTGTATGGTTCTTCCCCTGCGTGTCGGTGGCGTACATGCAGGAGACCCCGGCCGGTGCGACGCGGGCAGCCCTAAGTCCGCACATACCGGACATTTAGGTGCCCGTGCCAGGCAGTCCCTTGCCCGGTGCCCTTACATGCCGCAACGGTAGCAACGATCCGACCGGTCAACCGCTGATGGGCAATCCCGGCTCACGTGGCCCAACTCCAGGCATTTGTAGCACTGAAATTGGCGCGCCTGGGGAGGGGAAACCATCGCCACTGTCCATCCAATGTGGAGCTTGCTCCTTGGAGCGTCTCCTCCCCTGCTGCCGCCGCCGATTTTTCTTGCCGCAGTCAGCGGGCAAACGCAGCCACACCAATCCGAGGCCTCGGGGAGCGGTGCGAATAACACCCACGCTGACCTCCGCGGCCTGGCAACCCCCCGCCTAGGCCACAGCGGCTGCCACCTCTTCCGGGGTGATGGAATTCTCCAGTCCGGTCACCCTCAATTCCGCCATCTTCTGCGGTACGGTGACCTTGGCGGGGAAGCTCCGAATGGCACCCGCCATCTTTTCGGCCAGTAATGATGCTTTGCTGCTAGCGTCCTTGCCCACGATCTCGAATATGAGCGCACCAGTTAATGCTTTCCTCGGTTTCATTGCTGCGATGCGAAGTTCAGAGGGTTTGATCTCCCTCTTGACCACTGATTTCGCGTTCCCATATGTGAAGCCAGAGCCATCCCTCACGGTGAGCGTCACCGCGGCGCACCGTGGGGGTCGAGGAAGCCCAAGCAAGCCCGTTACCGGCGCATCCCATCCGTCGGTATTTCGCCCCTTGATCCTATCGCTGTTCTTGGCTCCCGCGCCCCTTGCGGGTTCATTCCCCGTACGTAGAGGTACTGGAGGCAGGGCGGCCACATCGGCGAACGTCCTCGCCTTTGGTCCCTTGCAACTGTTGCTGTTACATTCCACCGTCCCGGGTGGTGAGATCCCTATTTGCCTTGGTCGCAACTGCAACGATGACGACGTCCGTTCCCTGGATCTCCCGCTCCTCGACGGCGCGTGGATCGCCGGAAGGGGCTGCGCCACCGGCCCTCTGCCTTTATGTTTTGCACCTCCCCTTTTTCTTCCCGCGACGGTGACGAAACCTTCTATCTCGTCGCTCGATGACTCGGCCGTTGAGCGCAAGGCGCACCTTGCCGGCCGCAGCCGTGAAGGCGCGGTACTTGCGGCAGTGTCAAAGGCCGGTGGATCATCTCATAATGTATGAGCTCGCCCACCATTCCTCTAGCTTGCGGAGGAAAAGGCTTGAGGCACTCGAGAGGATATCGAGGTCCTGAGCCTCCAAGTTCCACCGGTCCCTTCCTCATAGCTGCTTCGCCGCTCCCCGTCCGATCGGAACGGCAGAGACGGCGCGACACCCGCCGCGCGAGCGTGGGAGGCTGAGGAGGGGGGCCCATTGTCCACCTAACTGGGGCCATGGGTCTACCACTGGTTGTGGCTGTCGCCCCCGTCTGCATCACCCTCTCCCGTATGTCCACTGGTCAGTCGCTCCACCGTCTGCTGGAGACGGCCGACCTCACTCTCCAATGACCGCACCTTCCTCCGCAGATACGCGGCTTCTGCGCGCTCTCGACCGTTGTTCGACCCCGCGTCTCTGCCGCTAGTCTCGGTTCCCCGGACTGATCCATCCGTTTATCGCCATCGCCGGCGCCGCAGTCGCTGATGCGGAGGCGGCAGAGTCCGGTCGCCGTCGAGGCGGCAGCGGAGGTGTCCACCGTGCGTTGCTGGAATTCAGCGGCTGTCGCTTTTGACCTCCGTGAGGCCAACCTTAGTCGCCGCACAAATGGGGCCTTCATGTTACTGGAGACGGAGGCAATCCTTTCGACCTCCTCCATCTGCCTCATAATCTCCGCCCCGAGGTCAGCGGTCGTGTCACCCTGGCTCGCGACAGCTCCGCAACCGCCTCCAACGGCCGGGAATCGACCCCTGCGTCAGATTCCACCTCTTCCTCTTGCTGGGAAGGGTCAACGGCGCGGGGCCCGAATCCCCGGCGGCCGTGCTACCTTGGGGTTCTCCCCCACCGGTGCCACCGCTAGTGGCGGTGGCGGTGCGGTCTGCCTGCCCAATAGTTCTCCTACTTGCACGCCTACCAGAGGCGCTCTTGATCGTCGAAGAGGAGGAGCATGACGCCATACCGTCGTCGGACATCTCTCCCCGGTCGCCGCTTCCTCGGCCCCTGGACCTCACCGGTCGCTTGACTTCTTCACCAGACGCTTGAGCGCGTCCGAGGGCCTGGTGGTCCAACCCGAATGGCCACGGTTGCTCCATGACGACGCAACGGGGCCCGCTTTACAACCCGCGGCTGCGCCGGTACTGGGGTATCCCTCCCCTGCGCCGTAAACGTTATGAGTATTATCGGTCCTTTCTATAGTTTCTATTCTTTGGTCGCCTAGTCATCAACGGAGTTCCAGTCCCGGTGTCACTCACTCCTTCGCACCCCACGCCGGTTCCAGTCGGCGAAGGGTGACAGGGAGCCCCACAAGCAGGTGAGGTGAGTGGTCTTGACCGGTGTGGGCCCACCAACTTCTCCGAAATTCCCCGCGCCGGATCGACGAACTGATAGGCGCATAGGCGCCTATCAGCTACCGCCTAGCTGTAGGAGAATATCAGATTCATCGGGGTTTCCCAGGGCGTGGTACTACCATCTGGGAACCCACACCTGCCTCGTGCTCCCCCGAGCACCGTGCCTGTATACATATCAACCTGTACAACAGCATGGCGTATCGAGAACAATACTTCGTAAACCGCCATTTTGTCGGGAATTTGCGCTTAATAAATTCCTCCCAATCCGACTTATTCCATGCTATTAACTGTTATAATCGGAAAGGACTCACTCTCTCAATCTGACACTGAACGGGCGTTAGGCAAAAGTGAAGGGAATGCAGCATATGCAGCTACACCGTAGTACGCGCCCAGCTATACAAGTGACACGACACGTTCAGTATACTCATCTAAGGCTACGTATCGTTACTTGTACGTACAGGTGGCATCACCATTTCATACACCGGCACCAGGCTAATGATGATTCTATATCCCAGCCCTGAGTAACAGGGCACCGAGACCAAGATGGGGACCGTCTGACAGATCCGTGCTCGTCACTTTACATCGATACCGTTGGTTATCGCAATAAAAAGGCCTGTCGTGTCAAGTGAGTGCTACCCTCCACTTACGAGATCCAAAAACTGAACGCACCACCATGGTTACAACTATCGGTCGTGCCGAACACAGACGAGGCTAATGCTGCGTTTCTGCGCGAACGACCGAAACATTTTGGTCCTTCGAGCCGGATCACGTGTCTAGTGGAAAGTGCACTTACCAGTGACCACACAGTGCCACGTGAATACATCAAAACCAGCAACGGAAGCGTTATCACTACAGCGAAGTAGGTGACGTCAGGAGCGAAGATGTATAACCCATTGAGCACACGTCCTCTCGCCGCAGGTGGACAATCAGCACCATAACAAATTCCAACTCCAATCTTACAACAATCGTAGGGTCAACCTTCGCGAAGGTAAACCTTCCACGATAACCACACCGTAACTAGCAGCAACCGATAATCGTACCAACGTCGGTATTGCAAACACCAGATAAGTTTGCTCAATTCATGAAAACCCGCTATATCACCTAATCTAGAAGAGCGCTGAAAGCAGTTGAAGCGTAAACGAGAAAGGTTCAGGGCAGATTTCGTGAAATTTCGAGTGGTTCTCGATAAATATGAGGAAGGCAAGTCCATAGCCACCATTCAGCGTTACTTGAAAGATTTAGAAATAGATTACGCAGCATTTAAGAAAAATCAAAATAAACTCGACGATATGGATGAAAGTATACCATTAAATGACCGCGTTGATATAAAAGCAATGTTCTTAGACATGTCGGAGTGCGCAGTAGGTATCATCGACAAGGCAAAACAGCGATCACAGCCGATGACTGAAAGGAATATAACTCGCCGTGCACTGGAAGGACAGATTCCGTCGATTTACCGATAATTCAACTAACCGGATTTTCGGGAGCTTATGAAGATTAGTCAGATTTGGCTGATCAATTTCGCTCTACAGTTCACGACAACTCTTGTATCGGACAGTATGAACGATCGATGTATTAAACATACCAAACATACCAAACATACCAAATCAACACCGTTACGTTTGGGCTATCTGCGGCACTCTATCTAGCTATCCGGCGTCTCAAACAATGAGCACACGACGAAGGATGCCGATTCCCGCAAGCTTCATCGATATTGCAACGTGATTTCTACGTAGACGGCGCCCTTACCGGTGCTGACACGATTGAAGAAGCGCTGTCAATCCGAACAGGACTCACCGAACTGCTCCAACTGGCCGGTCTAAAAAAAAATAAAATGGGCATCGAACAACCAGGAACTACCCAAGGGACAATCTGATCGTGATATAAGTCGGAATTTACAACTGGACGAGTTTCAACCCTTAAAAACACTTGGTATTTTTGTGAATTCCTCCGATGATTCAATCCTTTGCTCGAAGGCAAAGCTAACATTTCTCGCGTCACGAAGCGATCGATCAGCTCCATAATTGCCAGAATCTACGATTTTGTGGAACTACTCGCGCCAGTGATCGTACGAGTGATCTGGACGTTGAAAGTCGATTGGGATGAGTCTCTTCCCGCAGATTTACATTCAGAGAGGAATGGGTATTATTCCCAATTACCACTATTAAACAGTATCACGTTCCAACGCAAGGCAATAGTTGAATCCACAATGGAAATCGAAATGCATAACTTCTGTGATTCCAGCGAGATAGCTTAAGGGACCTGTGTTTATTTCCGAACTATTGACCCTGACGGCCACGTCTGTACGCAGCTTCTAACCGCAAAATCGAAAGTAGCCCCGCCCAAATTCCAAACCACTTTTACCTATTTGCTTATTAAAATTAAAATTAGAATCTATAAAGTTGAAAAGAGGACATCGATTAAGCGCCACAAAAACCTATCCTGAAATAGATACACAATTTAGTTCTTTATGTATTAAATAATCAGCGAACGATAGAGCTACTAATGTTTGCTAAGGAGCTAGTTACAATTTATTTTTAAGATAAAAATCTGGAACAGAAATGTTCTGTTCCGGTTTGCGTAAAATGACATTTTTGTTATATCAACATGTTGTTTTGCAATAAAGATTATATGAGTAGGAAGGCTTTCTAATCCCGATATAAGTTCCTGTTGATAATTACATTGAGACTCGCGTTATATTCAAATATCAATCGTTTAAAATCGGCACTTTACGGGATGCGAATACTCTTGTGACTCACTGCGTATGAGGGCACAAAGCTCTCTCACGAGCAAAGATGACGTCCCTTTGTTTAAGAAAATTACATTCCGTATTTTAACAACTTCAACTTGAAGGTATGACTCAATCGTTTTTCATCTTTCTACAAAATTGTTGTTACCTATATTGGTATATCTCTCATACTGGCTTGTACATTCTATTGGAACTTTTACGTGTATTTTCTTTCATGGATGGCAATAGACGAAAGAGGATTAAACGACAACGAGAAGATTAAATTAATACGGTTATATTGTCTCATAAAAATTGTGGATACAAATGAAATTGAAATTGAAGAGTCGGGTGCATAATGTGCCATGTAAATATGTGCTATAAACAATGAATTTATATTTATTGATAATAAACTAAAAGCATTATGAACATTGTTTATTTCTCTAAAACAATAGTAATAAGTGTAATTATTTAGGGGGCTGATTTACATGTCAGTATATGCGCGCTTCCATCTACTTAAATATTTAAGGTTGCAGAGTCTGCTCGGTTTCTGCTTTTCCGCTGTCCGATTATACTGCGCAGAGTCTACTATGTTTCTGTCACCAATCTGCTGTCAGATTAGGTTTGCAGGATCTGCGGAACCCAAGTCCAATGTGGGAATAGGTTGCTATAGTTTGCATGCAAATAGTTACCAGTGTAGGTACGCCTTCTCTACCCGTCAATGATGCGTTTGATTTTGAATGATAAATATTTTCTCTGAACCTGTATTAAGACTCGTATTAGACATCCTGCCATACGTAGATGAATCATGCGTCTAAACAAAGCGTCGCGTCGTTTCTTACAGAAACAAGATTAAGGCGCGTCTGACCAACCGGTGATGCACGCCGGCGTCAACGTGTTAATTATAGAAACTTTATATTCTGGTATATACAGTTACATATATATTATCTTTTCAATCGTTAAATTATACCCGTTTAACACGTAAATATATTTATAATATTGAATTTATGTGTTACATACAATATTGTATTTAATATAATATTTATAATATAATACTGAATGTATGTCGTTTATGATACTATTGTAACCGTTTAAAAGAGTTCAATCAAGTTCATTAGATTCAGTTAAATTTGTACTATATAATTATCACATAGGATGTTTCTGTAGTTAATATGAAATATGTATGTCGAATATTTGATCTTTACTATGAATTCACCAATTTAGTAATGACAGCGTTATACATTATAAAGGTAATATATATATTAAAGGAGTGAAGGGATATACTCGAAGATACAAGGAGAAAGATGCAGTTTAAAAAAGAAAGAAGCATGCACATTGCTATGACTTCTCAAGCTAACGAATCATGATCCTTTACGAATCAAACTTGCAACCTAATTTGTTAGAGGCAGTGTAAATAATTTTGACTAAGCCTATTCTAGCCTTGTCCGAGAGTACGAAGCTGTGACATTCTCTGACGTTCCCTGACGTATAATCGCGAAAAGCGTGTCGTAAGTGCTTGGTGAGGCGGCTTGTGCTAGCGTTTGTCGAGTTTGTTTAAACGTGGTAGAAAAGATTCATCCTCCGTATATAAAAACCCACTCTTTTGTATATATCTTCATTCATTAGTTTCATTGCATTTTCCTTTTTATTTACAATTGCGATCATACAATCAGTTAATAAATTACTATCGCGTTGACATAAAGAGAATTGGGACATTCCAAAACAGACAATCGAGAGACTTTCTTGAGATTCTTCAAAACATTCTTTAACCGAATCACACCAATCGTACAATGACATACAGTCCAACGTATTTCAATTTCAGTTTCACGTTCGGTTTAGATCAGTTATTAAAATTAAATAGTTTGTTAACTCCGCCTCTCATCCAAAATATCATCCCTATACAAAATATTTTCAACCTGAATCGTCGTATCGATATAGACCGCAACGAAGACCTACGATTTTTGTTGACCAAGTCATAATGGCCGTAGATAGTTTCGTCGCGATTGCGTCAAAACAGGCAGTTAACGATCATAAGATTAACGAGGCAGTATTCAAACAGATTGGCGAGCTAATATTTCCATTCAAATATCGATACATATCAGTACCTAGTGCGTCATTTTCCTTTACTCTTCCGGTGTAAATGATATTACTTCATTTACTACAAATTTACTGAATCGTACATGAGTAGATTTGTTTCCAGTAATCGGCGATCGAATGTGGGGTTCCCTTAGTTAGGCCAAAAATACACTATTTCATAAAAAACTGTAGGTAGCTGTCTAATACTCTGTAAATATATAAAAATCTAATACTCGGTGAAAGTCATAAGGTTCCGTCGTACGATCATTCTCCTTGCCATTAGGGAATATTTCCGGACCAACTTCAATCCAAACTAGCACTTACGGCTATACAAAATATATTTTCGACCGGTAAATAATATCAGAGGGAAAAATGACAATGTTCAAGCTTATCGTCCTGGTTGTTCCCGTACTGGTACTACACCATGGTATCGAGTACTCAGTTCAAGTAGAATTATCATACACAAGAAACTGTAAGATTAGGCATCTAGCCCTGTTTGGTTGTAATTTAGCATATATAACAACTTATGTATTTAAGCTCGAAGTTAGAGATCTGCAATGGTTGGTTGCACACTAGCATAGACAAGAATCTACTGAGTTCCACGCTACAAGGACTTATTTAATCGTACATTTCTATTCAACACTTCATATCTCCTTTTCTATGCGAGAGAGGCAAGTATGAGAATGACGAAATAGCGCAATAGTGAAACTAACTGCAGAGCAATTAACCGTTTACTATATCTTTTTTTTTCTTTTTCGTTTTTTTAGGAGATCTCGGGGCACTTCTGTTAAGCGTTCAGTAGATCACCGTGCGGTTTTAGTCGGCAAGAGTCCGACAATACCCCACCGCTTCAACAGAGAACAGCGACGGGACGACTATGAGGATCTCCGCACGTGAAGAATTTTATCGGGTTCGGTGCTATTTTGGTGTTACTACAAAAGTATAAGACACTTTTACTTGATAAAAGTTTCATAAGCTTTCGCGAACTAGTTGGTTACTTGATTCATTCTAATCATTTTAGAACAATAATATCTTAACTAAACAGGACAGTGTAAATAGTAGGGAATGTATCTTTAGAAATCATTTGTTACATATATATTGTTCATATACATTTTATTCTTTAGATTGCAGCGGTTTACACAGTCGGGTATGGAAGAAAGTGCTGAGGCGCGTGCAAGTGTGTATCGATGAATATCTTTGAAATCATTTATCAAATAAATATATAACTATTCTAATATAAATTCTAGGTGTAAATTTAATGTTCCTATACCATTATTTCGGCAATTAAGATCAAAAATTCTCAAGAGCAACAATTTTTCTCCTTCAGCTTTCTCCCTGGACACAATCCTATGTTTCTTACTGTATCTGTATAGAATATACGAAACGTTATAACATTTTTGAATTTTTAAAACGGCGTGATTTGAAATTACAAATTCGATGTTTATGTACACAGCTTCAATTTGCTCATATAGTCTTAATGGTTTTGGTTTCCTCTATTCAACCATAATGTATTCTAATTTTTTGTTCTTTAGTTCTTCCAAATCCTTCGTAATTGCATAATATATTTCTTCATGTATGAATCGCTCGAGTCTGCAGGAATGGTGGTGATGGGTATGTACATCTCGTTCAACAGCGTGCGGGCTGCATTCGAGGAATTCCTAGACGAGGTTGGCAATTGCGTAAGGCGATTCCTTCCCCGCCAGGTGCTCGTCCCGGAGGATTTTAGTGTTCACTCCAGGGAATGGAGGAACCCCAGGACGAAAGCATGCAGGCTGGCGCTGTTATAGTGGGCTGTGGAACTCGGGCTCCTGTTGTTGAACAGGTGAACGACCCCCAGTGCGTTTAAACGGGTCTCAGGCTGGAAAGTGGCCGATCAGATTAAGTCACTCTCGGACCACCTCTATATGTTTGTGGTGGAGGATGATGTTTTCAAGTCTGGAATAGCGTCCGCATGTGATGGCCGCAGTCATCCGAGCGGAGGGTGTGCTCATCCACCACCAATGTGGATGGTCAAAGAGAGGGACAGGGATCTACTCCAAAGGGCTGCTATAACTGTTACCTGCAGTAGATGACGCCACTATCAGGCGTGGGTCAGATAGCTGAGAGCCTCCGCCGAGACATGGCAGCGGTATGCGACGCATCCATGCCGCGATCCACACCTGGTGTAAAACGGAGTGGTGCCGTTTATTGGGGGACTTTTGATGTCGCAAAGCTGAGGATGGGATGTGTTCAGACTCAAAGGCGGTAAGAGGGTTCAACGAAGACGGTTTTGCAACGAGGGAGAGATCTCTCGCTACTAGAAGGAGATTAAGATTTCTAAGGCCCGGGCTTCGTTGGACCTCGTTGATGCAGTAACGTCCGATCCGTGTATGGGTTGGCGATCTGGTGGCGAGTCGTCGCAATATCCTTCCGTTGAGAAAACTGCATAGGGTGGCTACCATCAGAATTGTAAGGGGTACTGGACGGTATCCCATGCTTCGATGTCTGTTCTGGCGGCATCTCTTCGCTTAGAGTTCCAGGCATTGGCGCTCAGGCGACAATCTAAACACTTAAAAGCACTGGACTCGAGGTGCGATGCGGCCGAATAGATGACTCGTGAAGTTCGGGGGGTGGCGGAAGAAGAGGCCTGGGACCGGTGGCGGTTCCAGTTGTGCAAGGTAGCGGTCCTCCCGATTTGGCAGGCTTGACGGCGCCGCGATGGACTCCTACTCATATATGGGATGACGCAGGTACTCATCAGGATGAATAATGTAATAAACAAAAAGATATAAGACCACAAGAAGTTAGTGAAATGAAACTGAGCATGCCAGAAGAAACTGGAACTATAAAAATGCATACGCACAAGATTGAAAAGTACACTCAACGGAATAAGGATAAGGCTTGTTTCCACAGCACATAAAATCAGATCAAGAAGCATACAACACCGGCAGAGATTATAACGTAGGACCAAAAGTTTGAAAAACTATTTTTTATCACAGAACTGACATTCGCGAGAATTTTCAAGTAAGTAAATATGTGAAGCATAATAGACGACACAAGGAATAAAAGCAGACTGTCACCATGTTGGTTTCAGGACCCCTTCCAGTACCGACTCGCTAGTAGGAACACAAGAGTGCTGCCTCGTAATACACTAACTTAGTAGTACAGTAATCGCTTTCCTCACGCAAACACAAAGTCCAGCGACGTATCGCTTTACGCCATCGCAACTGGGTCATAGGTCGTAATGGCGACTCAATCTGACCGCTTCTGCCCGTATTTGTCACAATCGCCTTTTAAAAAGCCCGCGCAGTGGCTTGCGTCCCAATATGGCGACTTCCGCGCAATTACCTGAGTAATCCGTGTGGCGACGTTATTGTCGAGTGTCCCAATATGGCATCCTCACTGACATAACCTCAGAAGTGAAGTAACCTATATTGAGAAACAACTTCAGGAACTTTCCCTCTCAGTACAATTATACATGGGAAAGAATTTCAATATCAAATAAATTTATGTTAACTATGATCGATGGTAATGTACATAATACAATTTCATCCACAATTTTCTACGCAACGCTGCCATTTGCGTGGTCTAACAGACAAAATTTTTCATAATATTATTAAGATGATGCAAGAAGAGATCGCCGAAACTCACCCCCATTGTCCACATTACACGCGTAGATATGCTTTTTCGGATGTTGTTTGCATTTATCACATAAATTCTGAAAACAGAAGTACCGAAGCACGAAGTGCAAAAGAGAAACAAGTAATAAAATTCCGTAAGCGAGTAATTCCATGGGTTTTTCCAACTAGATTAAAACTACTGGTAGACTGTTCAGATCTAAAACAGGGTTTGGTAGCACTAATAATAGAAACATAACTCGCCGTTTTTTTGAAAATTGTAAGATATCGGTATCAGTAACGGAAGTTGACAAAGATTTAATAAAAAGAATTCACACAATGCTTTAAGCTATTTTAAGTGACTATGACATAAATCTTGACAAATTTCAAAAATATATTCTTGAAAGAATATGGAAGCTCGTGCAATTGCAACCCCGGTATTCTGCCCTGTCGACGAAGCAGTAAGGAGAACATATTAGGACGTGCGACGGTAGCGCCGCCACACGCCTACGTTTCGGAGCATGCCTGGGCAGGCTCAGACATCTTGCTACGCGCGACGGCAGAGCCGCCACACGGGCTACCTCGGAAACTATCCGAGAGCACGTGAGCGCAGGACCACTCCGTGTTGAAGGACGGGCTCCTGCGTCTGATAAGGATAATACTAGCAGAAGGGAGGATATAGTGAAAGTAATGGAAACTGCACCACAGGTGACCAAGAAATTCAAGAGGATTGCCAACAGGATGGATAGACCAGAGGGTTCAGGCATGGAACCGGTTATGGCGCCAAGCGCCGAATCAGACACCGGAAACACCACGGCACGAAGGAACTCGCTGGGATGTGCGAGTTCGGACGTCGAAGAACCGCTGGCTTATGGGCTCTCGTTTTCATCAAGGTCCACCCAGAGGAAGAAAAAGGAAGTCGACATGCACAGCCTCAGATGTACCTGTGGAGCTGGCCTTGGAGGTGAGAACATCCTCCACAGCTCGAATAGGAGCCGAATTAATTCGGCGGGTAGAGGAGATAATGAAGGTAGCGACGACATCGTTGAATTTAAAAAACACCTACGCTAAGACCATAAAGGACGCAGCAAGTTTGCCAAGGATCATACAATTGCAAACTGCGAATACGAGCCATGCTGCGCGATGTGTAGCAAGGGGTCCGAAACGAGAACAATGCACGTAACAGGGTCGCTGTCGTGCCCCACATATAGGAAGTTATTGAGACAAGGAATCCCAAGTAGATAGCTAACATGAAGATCTCGCAAATAAATTGAAATCCGAGCAAATTTCACAGAACCTGGTGCAACAATACGTTTGGGAACGCCGGGTGGACATGGACCATTGCCCGGCGACAGGCTGAGACGCATAATAGTAGAAGAAGAGCGTTAAGGGCCAGGAAAAGAAACGAGGCTATCGCGGATAACTTGGCGAAATGCTACAAGAGCAGAAAGAAAAATTTCCGACTATCAATCTTTAAAAGTAAAAAACTAGTCCGGAAGTATTTACGGCCACCCTTGACCGAGTCTCTTGGGGCAGACCCTATAAGAACATCATTGGAAAGCTAAAGAATAAGAAGCTGAAGGAGAATCTTGGCAGGGAACAGGCAGCAAATATCACCTATTCTCGATAGAGGAACTACAGGCACCGGTAAGAGAAGTAGCATGGGATATAATGCGAAACGAATTGGTCGACACGGTCCAAATAGACGACGTGATTGAAGCGATGGAACGACTAAAGAAGAAAAAGGCTGTAGGTATAGACGGGGACCTCGGTTCAAATGTTAAATTAATATTCAAGCATAGAGCACAGTACATGCTCGGGTTAATTAATGATATTTATGTCAGAGACAAATTACGAGATAGACGGTGGCCTGAGTGATCCTTTTGAACAAACCAGGGAAATATCCCAGAATTTCTACGTCTTATCGACCCGTAAATATCCCGCCAGCCATCAGCAAGGTCAGGGACAATACTTTTAATACGGCGATAGAGAACGCACTGAGTCAGAATTTTCGCAGGTGGAGAAGCACCATCAACGCCATTATGCAGATTAACAAATTCGCCGATTCATGTAGGCTGAAGGGCTTCATCTGCGTGATCATGAGTATTGATATTAAGAATGCTTTCAACACATTAGTTCGCTGATAATGGTGGTAGTTGTGGTGCACATCGTCGTCCTTGAACCTGGAATAAGTTGGGTGTATGAGGAATATAAGATACAGACAGTGTATGGAGTATGGATGGCGATAAGTATATAAATTGTCGTTAAACAAGTTATTTGGGTTAGAAGAACATAAAGTAAAATTTTGAAGAAAAGGAAGTTAAATAAAGTTTAGCCATGGCTAATAATGTAAGAGATTATAAGAGCCCTTATAACAATGACTCAACAAGCTAATGCTGTTCATTTCGTTTGTTTTGGCTTAACCGCATACCGTTAAAGGCATTTAGTGAAGTTAATGTTAATTGGTATCATAACAACATTTAATATAGACTTCAAGATGAATATAACAGTTGAACAATATAAAAGGAACAATATTAAAGGAGTTATTGGAGGATACACACTATGAATTTTTACAATGGAATACAAAAAGATATATAACCTTGGCAAGATTATACGGATAACGGAAATGGAATAACGATATTGTGACAACATCGGCGATGTAAATGGACATCATGACGGTATGACGACATTCTGGGAAACTTGGGTACGACCCCGGACTATTCTTAAAGTATAAAAATATGGATAGAGTGGCACTGAAGAATAAAAGTAGGGCGCAGGGGGTTTCAGGGACCCCCAGGCCCCGTCGGTGTTTCGAATGGCGTTCCTGGCTCGACCCGACAGTCATCTGGTGACTGGGCAAACGACGAGAGGAGGATTGGTCCCGGGGCCCCCTCTCATTCGGGAAATACGAAAGGGGATCGCAGCTACGAGGACAGTGAGTTCGAAATCGGAGGAGATATACGCGCTACTGTGGAATTTTGTTTACGATGGTGTGTTCGCTACATTTGACAATCATGCGAATTTGAGAGCTTTTGCATTTGCGGATGACCTTGCCATCTTGGTGAGTCTGAAGAAAAAGGAAAGTGTGGAGAGCATTTTGAATCTCCACATGAGGACGGTCCTAAATTGCTTTGAAAACTCGGGCCTTCAGATAGCAAAGGAAAACATAGAGATTGTATAGTTGACGCAAATGAAAGTTCAGAGGAATATTAGTATTATATCGACAATGAAGGTGCTTAATACTCGGGAAAGGGTTAAATACTTAGGCGTGGTGGTGGACTCTGCCTGAAATTTTGGAAATCACATTCAGGTAGTTTGTACTACAGTGGGTGCAATTTTAGGCGCTACCAGAGGGCTTTTGCCGAATCTGAACGAACCCTCTGACGCCTGTAGAAAGTTGTATTACCAGGTATGGGAGTAGGTCATGCTATATGCCTCCCCGGTGTGGGTGGATGCCCTTCGTAAGGCCAAGACAGTGGCAAACTCTGTAGGGCTCAGTGAAGTGCCTCGATAAGTACCTCTACGGCCTACAGCACAGTTTCGCGTGCGGCGCTGTGCGTGTTGACGGGGACCACGCCTAATCATATCAGGGCGCAGTGGCGTGGGACAATTTACGAGGTCAAGAAGGAATTAGCTCGACCAGACCTCGGTGATCCGGAGGTGTTCCTAAATCAGCTCCATCAGTATGAAGAAGAAGCCGTGCAGGAGTGGAGAAGGGAATGGACTAAATTCAATTTGATTGGTTGATTGAGGATGCCACCACCTTCCGGAAGAGAAAGAGCAACATTGACAACTATATACAGTTGTTGACTGGGCATGGTATCTTCAGCAAGTGCAGGGTAAGGATCAACAAGGAAACTGTCGATAAATGTTAGAATTGCCATGCATGCGTAGATAATGCCGAACATGTCTTACCGAGCTCTCCAAGATGGGTAATTCAGCGCACCACTCTGGAAAATGTGGTGGGTGTCACTTTTACTGCGGACAATATAATCGCATTGGTCTCGGCCAGCGACCATACCTGGGGGTTCTTCCAGACTATTTGCGGGACATTAATGAAGCCAAGGCGAGTCCAAGAAATGGCCAAAAATTGAGCAACGAGAAGAAGAAGATGACGCTTGAGGTTGGCCCTGATAGAGGGTGACATTCGATATTAGAAGGGGTTGACGCGTTGATAGGGTTCTTGCTGAAGTAATGCTTATTTAACTGTGCTAGCGAGACACTCCGCTCGAAGAAAGCTTGGAAGAGGAGGGGTTTTTAGTGGGTATGGTATTGCCATCAGCCGAGTCCCATATCACCCTGTGACGCGGGTCGCTGGGTATGCGTAATGCATTTTCCCCTCCTCGCGAAAAGAAAGAAGGGAAAAGAAAAAAGGCCCGTCCTGACACGCTACGGAAGTTCATCATGGAGGTTTTAGGCGGTATGAATCCGGCACTACCCCGCGCCCTCTCCCTGGGGAACGTGGACCCTCGACGCAAAAAATAGAGTTGTACGAGGTGTTGTAAGGAGAGCTGTCAGAAGAGTCGTCGAGAGTTGTACGGGGACGTACTGAGTTGTCGAACATATCTAGACTTAACATGACAGATGTCGGTCGTTGTATGTTGTAAACTGAAAGTTGTAAATTGCTGAATGTCTTTTGTAGGAATTGTAAGTTGTGAGTTGAATTGTGCATCATCCATTTAAGTTGTATTTCTTATATCACTATACTACTCACTAACGGTCTAACGGCTTTTATACCACGTTTTTGATATTTCTAGCCCAGATGCGGGCGACCCATGATCAAGTACACCTTTCTTAATTACCCCGTATCGTATAAGACCAGGAGTATATCAGCCATCGGGACCTCCTACCTTTCAGCACTTATATTGGTTTTACCTGCAGTACATCGGGATTTTGCTTCCCGATACTACAGTAGGATGGACAAGTAGTCTCATATATTTTGCGGGTATCCTTACCTCGATGGGGACATCATACAGGACCCGGGTCCCCTAGGACCATAAGGGTTGGGATACGCCCAACCGACGCACAAGGTACCCAGTACTCTTACTACCTTTAGTTGTTAGGCCTGGCAGGGGCTTTCACTCGTCTAAGGTAAAACGGGGCTATCTTTCCTTAAGCCCTACCGTCTCCCGGGATAGTTCCGTAGCAGTTGGTACGCTGTTCGCCCGCCGGCGTAACCGTTACGAAGTTACGAGGGGGATACGCGCCTTCGAGGGGGGGGCCTAGCTAGCATCTCGGCTATCAACCACTGCCACCACGAGTCCATACCCGACTTTTGGACGAGCAGAGGGGTCGCTACTCCCTCCGGGCTAACACTCGACCGCCCGTTGGTGGGACCACCGTGTGGATGTACAGCCGCGTCACTGCTGGCCCGACGACCTGCTAGCCGGGCATTCAACAGACCAAGATGGGACTTCACGCAAGCGGGGACATGCTGTACTTTTGTACTCAGGGAATTATACCGGCGATCCCATCCTTCGCATCAGGATCGTGGGTGCGCTACTACCCAAAACCGCGTAGAGAGAGCACGGCCGCACTTAAGCGCACGCATACTCCCGGCGATATTCCCTGCGGTGTACATAGAGGACTCACGTAAGCGGAACGCTCGTTCCCACGGTCCTCCCTGGCTGTGGAAACGTGGGTTTGCCAGCCCCCATAGGCTTACGCTCTCCATGCGTAAAGTAAGATGTACAAGTAGTTTGGCGCTGTGGTGGCCTGAGGCCGTGCCGTACCTCGAGTAGGAACTCATACCGGCGAGCGCAGTCACGATGGTCTGTGACTTTTCCTACTTTTCTAGCACCCCCCGTCAAGGGAGCGGCGCGCAGATGGTCGGCGCGTGGCTTGGAAAAACCCTGCCCTCACCTTGCGGATCACTGGACAAGTTGAACCTGACCTTTCGGGCGGCAGCTCGCTTAGCCGGCGCCTCACGACGCACGCGTCGCGCTGCGCCGTCACCAGCGGGGGCCACGAGGAGGCGGAGCTGCCAGCGCGAGGCTCGGTCCCAGCAGGTTGGCTTTCCAGCCGATTATAACCTGCACCGTCACAGCTCCCATTGTATGGGTGCCGCCTGCGCCGACGGTCGCAGATAGTCTCCACGGTTTGCGCTCTTGCGCTTTTATTCTTGCTCTTCTTACGTTTTGTGTTATTGTGTTCTAGTGTCTTTTCTTGTTAGTCCTCTTTGTATATGATCCATGAACTGCGTGTTTGTTCCTTTTTTCCCTTTTTTGGTTGTTAGTGGGTGTTCATGCCTGTTGTTCCTTCTCCCTCGCTTGTTGCTGGGTTCTCCTTGTTGTCCTTGTCAGTGGTTGACTCAGTTGTCCAACCGTTCGTTTTCTTGTTGATTTCTCCTGTCGGAGAGGACCTCTCGTTCCTTGCAGTGTCGTTCTCCTTTTTCTTTCCTTATTGAGCAGGACACTTCTGGCGAATACTTGGAAGTGGGGATACACGTCTTTTGTGACGAGCTCCCGCTTCTCCCTTGGCCAGGAAAGTTCTGGGTCTTGAATGGAGTCCCGCAGCCTCCGGCGATCTTCCTCGTAGAGACGGCATGTCTCTAGTATGTGTTGCGGGGTTTCTTCCATGCCGCAGTCACACGTGTCCTCTTCGCTCAGCTGGAAAGACTTCAATTTGCTCTTGAAGTCGCCGTGACCACTTATGAACTGTGTCATATAGTGGTCCGGGTTCATCCAGCGGTTTGCTAACCTTTCCTGTGGGGTCCTAAAGTACTCGAACGTAGTTCTACCTTTCGGCGTGGTGTGCCAGCGGGCCTGCCACTTCTGAACGGCTTCGCGGTAAATTGTTCCGGTACTATTGCCTTCGGTGGGGTTCTTCTTTAGTCTGTATGTTTTTGCCCTTACCTCGATGAGGAGGTCGATGGGCATGGCTCCTGCAACTATTTGGAGTGAATCCGTGGATGTCGTCCTGTAGGCCTTTGTTACCTGCAGGAGCGCCATTCTCTGCGTTCGTATGAGTTTTGCCTTTGTGTTGACCTTCAGCAGGTCGCTCCAGCCAGCCGCAGCGTACGTGATTATCGGTTCAAACAGCCCTTTGTACAGAGTACGCATGGCCGCTTGCCCGATTCTCCACTTCGCCTTGGCCACTCTCGCGAGTCTGCTGAGTAGGTTTCTTGCCTTGTGAGTTATTTCCTCTGTGTGTCTGTTTATTCTGAAGCCGTTCGCAAAGTGGACGCCAAGATACTTGATTGCTTGCTTCGCTCGAATACTCCTGTCCCCAATTTTGATTATTGGAGGCCTCTCGGCGTCCAGTCTCCCTTTTATCAGGAGCATCTCGGTTTTATTTGCCGATAGCTCGAGCTTTTTCTTGGAGCACCAGTCGGAAACACGCGTGACTGCTTCCTGTCCTGCTTTTTGTAACTCCACCCTGGCGTTTCCGGCTACCAGGATGATTATGTCGTCCGCATATGCGATCGGCTCGCAATCGGGTGTGTGCCTTCTAAGTTCGTCCAGCAGGTAGTCGAATATCAGGCTCCAAAAGCTTGGACCCAATACCGAGCCCTGCTGGCACCGCTTAGTCACGGGCCTGGTGATAACTCCATTCTTGCCTGCGATCTGCACGGTCCTGTTTGAAAAGTAGCTCCTTGTCAGCTTGTAGATGTTGTCGGGGCATCCTCTTCTTTTTAGCTCGTGCAGTACGTTAGGCCACCAGACGTTGTCAAAGGCACCCGATATATCGAGCGCGATTGCAAGGACGTACTTACGGTCGCTCATCTGTGCGGCTCTCTCTCTCTCTCTGAGTTGGATTACCGCATCCGTGGTTGATCTCCCAGGGCGAAAGCCGTATTGTCTGTCTGAAGTCAGCTCGTGGTGGTGGAAGACGGTTGACATCTTAGTAGCCATCATTCTCTCCAGCAACTTGCCCACCATGGACAGCAGGCAAATCGGTCTGTAGGACTTTGGGCTACTCCTGTCGCGGTCCGGTCCTTTGGGAATACTTATTAAGTTTCCCACTTTCCATATTCTGGGGAAGATTCCCCAGGTGAGGCAGGCATTCATTGTCCTCAGGATTTCCTGGTGGAGTACCCCCCCCCCCAGGCGTGCTGGATGACCTCCACCTCGATCAGGTCGGGTCCCGGGCATTTCCCTCTCTTGAGTCTTTTGACCGCTCCTACGAGTTCCCCCATGTTGAACTCCGCGGTATTTTCGACGTTCGGGAGGGTGTCCATTTCCCTCCTTATCTCGGCTTGCTCCGCCGTGTCCGTATTTTCCTGGTCTTCTGGAAGTAGGGCAGTCAGCAGCGCTTCCGCGGTTGATTGCCAGGTGGAGGTTTCTCCGTCGGGCATCCGCGGGGTGGACACTGCTTCTTCCCTCCTGATTTTACCTAGGACCGTTTTGTACACGATGCCCCAGGGCTCCTTGTTTCCTTCCTTGGTAACGAATTCCTGCCAGCTCCGGTTCTTCGCCTCGGTAACTGTTTTCTTATAGGACCTGACGGCTTCCCGGTATCGCGCTTTTTTCAGGTCCCTCTCTTCCGGGCCTCTGGTTGCTTGATACCGTCTTCTCGCCCGGTAGGCCCGTCGTTTCGCCCTGGTGAGTTCCGGCGTCCACCATGACACGGATTTAGCTTGCCATTTCTTCCTCTGGATGGTTGCGTCGCAGGCTCTTCTTAGGGCTGCCTGCAGGCGCTCCGCAATCTCCTCGACGTTCTCCTCCCGCTGCGGGGTGAATTCTTGGAGGAGTGCCTTCTCCTCCAGGAGGATTTTTTGGAACCCGTCCCAGTCGGCGATTCTTGTATTATACCTCCTGACCGGCTGATGCGGCTGGAGGCTATCCTTATCGAGGGCTAGGCGCGTCTCCAGGATTCTATGATCGCTGGAGGTTCCATCCTCGTGTACTGTCCATTCTTCCACGAGCGGTATGAGCTCTGGGCTCGCCAAGGTAACATCGATGTTGGATCGTCCTCTGGTGGTCTCGAAGGTGTGGGCCTGTCCCGGTCTATTTAGGACGTGTAGGCCGTGTTGCGCAATGACGGCCTCTAAGGCTTCGCCTCTGTCGTCGGTGCTCCTGCTATACCATAACGGCGATTTGGCGTTAGCGTCCATGCCGATTATGGTTTTCTTGCCCCTGGTGTGCCTTAGTACTTCTTCCAGTTGTTTGATGTCAACTTCGATGTTTTCCGTCGGCGGGAAGTACTGGCTGACGACGTAGATTTCCGTTGCGCCGTCGCTTATTTGCGCACACACGCAGTGGGTTGTGCACAGGCCGGCGATCTCAAGGGCCGTCATGTTTCTGCTGCGGATTCCTACCGCCGCCATCGGCGGGTCTTGCTTCGAGCCCCGAGAGGCGATCGCGAAGTCTGCGCCGAGCCCAGGTATTTTTCCCTCTAGGCTGTAGGGTTCCTGCATCAGCAGGATCACGTTCCCGTCAGCCTCTAGTCCCGCTTTAATTTCATGGGGGACAATTTTTGACCTCTGCACGTTATGTTGCAGGATCCTTATCCCCCATTGTCTCCCGAGTCCGTTTCCATGTTCGTTAGACATCTTATTCATAAGATGTCTTCGTTACCTGGAGTTCTAGGGCCCTTTTGTATGCAGGGCAGTTTTGGTTGGAGGCTGCATGGTCTCCCTTTTTCCCAGCTTTTTTGCAATTGACACAGCTGGGGGGGGGGCTACTCTTGCTGGGGCATTCCTTGGTACTATGGCCACTGTCGGCGTAGTTAAATAAATGTCGTAATTGACGCGGCAGTATTTTGCCACGTGACCGTATCCTTGGCACTTGTAGCACCTGCTGACTGCTACAAAGTCCCTGACTTTGCATGCGTTCCAGGAGATGTAGATTTTACCCTTCAGGAGCTTGTCTCTCACCCGGGGGGGGGGGGGGGTACCTCTACTATCCAGTTCGTCTCGCTTTGGTCTTTGCGGCCTGTTCTGAAGCAGAACTTTATGGCCGCTAAGTCCTCTTCGCCCAGTCTTTCCTGGTTCTGTCTTCGAAGGCAGGCCAGTATCTCCTCCTCCGAGATATCCCTCGGGACGTCATATATGATCATCCTGGGGTTCCTCCTCGTTGGTGTGCTGGCTTTTAGGCCAGCCTCCTTTAGTTTTGCGTTTTCTGTAAACGCCTTGAGGTCTTCCAGCTTCGTCGTTTCTACGACCAGCCCGTTGCCGCCTATTTTCCGTATGGCCGCGACTTGCAATCCTCTTTTTCGGGGGCTCACCACGGTGAACAGTACGTCGCACGTTTCCTCACTGGTGCGTATGCCCCCGTCAGCGGTTTCTGGTCGAATAATAACCACGTTTTTCGGTGGTTTTACTGCCTTCGCTTCTACCTTATTGCAGGTCATTTTGACCTTTTCAGCGTATGAGGGGTTTTTGTCCTCGGCCTGGTCTTTCTTGGCCACCGCTGCCTCTAGTCGCTTGCTAGCCTGGAGGGTCTTATTGACGGCCTTCAGTATGGCCGAACCTTTTTCATTCTCCTCTCCGCAATTGTTTTCTAATTTTCCGGTCAGGTAACTATTTTGGAGTAATAGTTCCTCAACTATACCCCGCATGTCCCTAAAGTACTTCATGATCGACGAGGTTTGTTCCTTATTAATTTTCTTCGCCGGGTCCAGGCAGAAGGCGAGCATTTTCTGCTCTATTACTCCGGCTTGCGCCCTGAGTTCTGGCACTGGTCGCGCTTCTTCTACTCCCGCGTCTTTGCCTTCCTCAGGGCTTTGCTGCTCCGGCGTTTCGGAGGAGCGACTCTCCGTGCTCTTCCGTAATTTCGTCGTTCTCAGGGGGTGTAGCACCACCCTTGCTTTCGCTGCTGCTGGTGGGGTTTGTCTCTGCGTCGGCATTTTGGTCTGTTTACCAGCCGGTTCGCTCATTTCCTTTTCGGTTGGACTTTTCCCAAGTCTAGCTTACAACAATTCTTACGGGGCGAGCGGCGTTTTCCCGCCAATTTTAAAGTCCACAAGCAGTCGGTAAACGAGCTCCCGCAAGGGTTCCTGCGTCGTGCGCAGGGTGGCGTTACTGGTTCCTTCCCAATATGGCGGGTTCCACCTCAGTTTCCAGAGTAGTCCGTGTGGCGGCGTCGCAATCGCGCGTCCCCAATATGGCGTCCAATATGGCGTTCCCGCTCACTTAACCTCTACCGACCACGTGTTCGCTACGAAACCCTAAAAACTGTATTTTTCGTTATATTCCACCGCTTTTTTCACTTCACTTGTTCTCTGGATTTTTTCCGTGCACTTGCACACACTTTTCCTCCGCTAGGAAGGTTTCTTTTGCGATTTACGTGCTCGAAAGTATCTCCGAGCACGTGCTTAACCTCAACGTTGTCGCACGAGATTTCACTTCGCACTTTTCTTCACTTCCGATTGTACCTTTCTCTCACATTCACTTCCACTGTTACTTTACCACTAAAACTTCACTTTTAAACAATTTTTACTACTCCAAACTTATTTTTTCCGCAAATATCGGCTTATATATGCAGACCGATCGTTACGCGTCCGTTCTGCCTGCCGCCATCTTGCGAACTCAGTAAGATGGACAGTTGATCTAAAATTGATTGTTACGTCGAGTTACACTCTCCCTCGACCGGGCCACATATTGCGGGCAGGCTGGCAACCAGATGTCCGCACATCATCACGACGCGCCTTCAATAATCTCAAGGACCCATCCTTATTGTTTACTACGGGAAGAGTCGTTCTGTCACATATGATGCTGTTGCGCAGCGAGGTTTAGTATGGATCGTGTTTCTAACCGTCGCCCGCGGTCCGCCAGCGTCGTATACAAATCGTCTCATCTTCCCGACGAAACATACAATGTATCGACGAGCGTATGGTTGCCGCCTAGTCGCGAGTACCAGGAACGTCGATTTCGATCCGTTCTTTATTTTAACAAAGAAGTCGGCCTACGTGATCATCGGCGCGAGCGGTGGCGTGATCCGAGCGCGGTGGGGGTCGTCTCCCCGAGAGGACAAGGAATTTATCTAAGGGCAGTCAGTCTCATACGAATATTCATACTGCAAACATCGAGAAATATCAGAAGTCGAGTCGAATCACTAACTGTATTTGTCACGAAACAATTTGTAACGCTTATATTATCATTTAATTTATTGTTAAAAATACATGCTCTATTAACCTGTTAACACAATGTTAAATTCATTAAACCACCCCTGTTATCTTAATCGAAGCAAGGGGAACGATTATGGGGATCTCGCTGACGCGTCTTCCTCGCAACCGCGTCTCTCCCCGAACGGTCGTAACATTGATATATGGAGGGAATGAGTTACTGTAGACTAGTAACATACATTCAAACTACGCGAGGAAGCGAAATAATTGATAAAAAAACCAATTACTGGTTATTTAATTAAAATTTTTGAAAATATGTTATTAGGGTTCGTCTTACAGAAATCATGCTATAATGGAAAGATTTTATCGAGTACACTTCATCGTCAACCTGCAGGCACGAAGGATTGGCAACGTCGTTTTCAGCCCCATTTTTTACCTCCTTTGGATATGCCTAGTAAGCGTGGTGTATCTACAGTTTGTGCGTTTTGGTTTCAAACGTGAATTACAACAAGTTTTACCAGAACATACGACACAGATGTCACTCCATCTTTGTCATGCATGTTGGTATTCCCCATCATTATAGTCTACTGGTTTGTCAATTTATGGATGAAATGTTCCGATCACAGTGGGGAGGAAGAAAACTTGCAGCATACTTGTGGCTGCTTCGTTCACCAAACTTGACACCACTGAACTTCTGCTTTTGAATAACAGTAACAGATACTGCTTATTGCTTAGGTCAACATTTAAAATTCGTTGAGTTGTAGTAGCACATGAGTCAGAGGATGATGCGAATCGAGAGCGAATCATGTTGTTATCTTGTCTCGGGATATTGACACCGCCTTGACGCACGAAACGTAACGATGAATAAACTCCGTGTAAGGCAATGTCGCCGCTACGTGCAATCGTCGATCAAAGACGAATTTGAATTTTCCGATTCTCCCAACCAGTATAACCAAACGGACGCGATCGCGAACGAATCAGTTATTAACAGTTATTAACGGAGTTATACGAGTTATACGAGTTATCAAGTTATCTGCGAGCGAATACGTTTGTACGAGCGTCTCTCGATAGTATTTATATTTATTAATTTATTTAATTCTTTCAAATATATTTGACGCGTTACAACAGCAATCTCTCGTTCCCGTTTTATTAATTCTCTACACCATCAACCACAGAATAATTGAAACGTCGGATTGAACAAGCTATCGATCGTCTACGCTCAACATTCAACATTAGTGTCAAAGTTCATCCAAATATGGAAATTCGATGATGGAATTGCAAGTGGCAACAACAATAAAATCGAATGGTGCAATTTTTTGGTTTCGAAGTTCGAAAAAGGAACAGAACACGAAGAAAACAGATATATCAGAAATATAGTATTTTAAGTGTAAAACATTGCCACGATATGAAAAGGAATCTAACAATTCGACAGCATTTCTTAAGAGAACAATTGAGAGTAGACCGTTTTACTTGAAATGGAAGTAACCAATCGAGCTTTCGTAGGAAAAAACCGGAAAACGGTGAGTCAAAGAATGACATAAATTCGCTTGAAACATGTCAGTCAGTTAGCCCTCATAAAATATAATAATGATAATTTCATTAATAGGAGATTGTAAATCTAAGGAAAACGATGAAGATTTATCTAGTACAACAAACACTTCTGAGCTGACAAGGAGAACATCCAGATTAGATTATCTAAGAAGGCTATTAAATTTTGGAAAACATAAACTTATTAATATAGTGTCTAGTCGTCGAGGTAGAAAAGCCCCAAAAGCAACGGAGAGTTTGCAAAATTAAAAAAGAAAAGAAGCAGAATATGTTTTGTCTGTAAATTTTGCAATGTTCCATTACATAGAGGCGATTGCTTTGACGATACCACGGTAAGAAAAATATTAAACTATTATTTACTTGAAGAAAATCATTGTATTCGTTACGGAATATTAAATAAATATTAGTCTGAAAACAATTCTAATAGATCAAATAGATATTAATATAAATATTATGAGTAGTTTCGACAAGTGTGAGTTAACATTTCTATAGGTATGAGAAAAAGCGCGTATATTTCCGCGCGATTTCCTAGTCTAAATAGAGCTGGCGTCAACGATGCATCAGCAATCGAGTGAGAGGTAGACAGTACGAAGGATTTTCAACCGCTATTGGCTGGTAAAATGGTACTATCATACAACAAACGTATAAGGTGAAACCTTGAGTATGTGTGTGTGTGTTTTCTTTCTTTTGTGAAGAGAGTTTTTATTTCTCATTCTTTTAGTCTCTTTTCTCTCGTTTCCTTTTTCTTTTCTTCTCTCCAGCGTCACATAAAGCGCACAAATGACCAAGTCCTTCCACAGTTCTCTCTCGGTTCGCTATATGTTGCGAATAAAATTGTACTTCAAATCCGCTATATCTCTTTAAGCTTCAGTCTTTCCCTTTTCTTTCTTATTCATATTTTAAATAACCCAGAGCGGTCGAGGCCTGTATGGAATCGATCAAGATTGGTCCCACGTAAAAGTATAAAACTCAGGAGTTTGTCAGTTGTGTATTCGCTATCGTTACTACTCGCACTCCGCACACAATTTATTAATTTATCAACCACAGTTGATCATTTTACAATCCACAGGAAAATGATACTATTGAGAAATAATAATAATAGTCTTAATAGTCGAAATAATGGTATAGGAATACTAAATTTACACTTGGAATATATATTAGAATAATTATATATTTATTTGATAAATGATTTCAAAGATATTCGTCGATACACACTTGCACGCGCCTCAGCACTTTCTTCCATACCCGACCGTTAACCGTCTGAACAGTTTACATTCATTTGTTTTTGAGACGTCGTGAACACACATACTTCTACACGCTGATATTTTCATATCATACGCATCTAACCTAGTCTAGCACATAAAATTATACATATCTCAATATATAACGTGCTCGATATTCTAGTTTGTGTTTAAACAAACATAAAAATATATATTGATACTCTTCCTATACTACATATCTCATTGAACATGTGAAAAAGCGTCAGTAGAATATAGGTTATGAAAATACATCTAATTCATAAATATATTATGATATTATGTAAAGAAATATAAATAGAAGATAAATTTGAGATAACAAAATGATAGCACGCGCCATACAAAATATATTCAAGAAAAAATAAATGATTTGTTATATTAATTATATTAATATTTCATGTTTTACTTCCCTTATAAAATATCTATTATATTTCGAAGTATTCAGTTTTTTAATATTTTCATGTTAAATTATATTATTCTTCCAGAGCTGTAGAATTTGCCTCTTTCAGTATTTGAAGTTCCCTTCCACGAAACGATTCCCTTCTACGGAAACCATGCCATGCTTTGAAATACAATTTTTCAAAACATTTAATGTAAAAATAGGGATCCATGCTAATATATATGTCGGGTTGGCGTTAGGGGCGTTTAATGAATCTTCACCAATGTTGTTCATGGTTGTCGCACAGATATTTATTACACAAGTATGGCTGATACAAGACTGACAATCGGACGCGGTAGCTGGACGCTAATGACAATGGCCCTAGGTTCGATAAAGCGAATCCACGGTCAACGGGATAACGAATATACTTTGCTTCAAAGTCTAAGTCGGACTCGACTTACTACTCGTGATACAAGGATCGCTTGATTAGCTCTTTGCTAAGACGTAGATTATTCACCGATCGTACAAACACACTAGGCGTATGGCTAGTGAGACTGCTAGAAAGAGAATGACTTTCCGTCACGACGACGCTGCAGAGGAAAACTATGATGGGATGTGCCTAAGGGCACGAGATCATCGGATTCGTCAAAGAAAGCCTCCACACGGAGGGTGAGGGAAATGGGCGTTGCTGTTAATTGGTTAATTTCTATATCGGCGGTTAGCAAAAGATGCTAACCGCCTTTGAGAGAGAGTTCCTGGCGGGAAGCGTCGCACGTGAGGAAATCTGATCTCCCATATCTTTCCGCAATAGGTGACAGATTTACGGGCGGATAGAACAAAGACTGTTTGTCAATCGGAAGGACTAAGTCCTAAGATTTGTAGCGGCTCCTCAGACTATCTGAGCATAAACTGTGAATGATGCATCGGCATCTGGCGATCATCTTACTCAAAGAATGCGGTCTCTGTGTGACGAGCCGCGGAACTGTTACAATGTTTTATTGTCAAGTGTCGGTACTGCCAATTCTTTAAAGGAAAGCTATGTAACTTCATATCTCTGTTAAGCGGAACGTTCATCCCGCGACCGTGGCCACGCTTCGGCGACCGATGGTCGCCTCGAGCCCAAAGGCTCATTGTCACAAATTTCGAATGACTGTGTTGGGTTATTTCTTAAATGTTACGGTATTGAGGTTTTCCAAGCAACTCCAACGGAAACCCGGTGTCCTTTCATCTCCGACACGGCCATCCTGACTATCACACGTCCTCGGGTGTATCTAGAATATTGGACTCTCCCAATGTTAGACTCAATATAACTGTCGTTATTTACAATTTAGTTAAGTGTCAGAATAGGTCAAGGGTCCAGTTTGACAGCAAAAATTCTGGTCGGACGTTTGATAACGAAAGAGTTAAAAGAGAGTGGAAACCCGTAACGTTACGTTTGATATTCGAAGTGCTAGTCGCATTTTGTGAATCATCAGTCTGGGCGTAATGACATGATGGACCATTCTCGATCTCGCACCTGGACGACCCTCAGTTCTCTGGATCATGATACCACACTGAGCTTTTGTTCAAACACTATGTTAGATGTTATCTCCGTAGTGTTAACGATACTTGAATTGAATTCGGTAACGGTGTGTTGATCCCACACTTACTTTGTTTGGGCCGTATGCCCCCCGTAAGCGTGTGTGTGCCACTATGTTCGATCCGACACCTGATTACCGCACTGGACATGTATGAAGACATTGTCCTTTGCCATATCGCCACACTACGTTAGATGTTATTTCCATGATACTTGAATCGAATTCGGTAACGGTGTGTTGATCCCGCACTTACTTTGTTTGGGCCGTATGCCCCCCGTAAGGCGTATGTGAGCCACTATGTTCGATCCGACACCTGATTACCGTACTGGACATGTATGAAGACATTGTCCTTTGCCATATCGCCACACTGGCATATGCAAACTCTTTCTGCTAAGTGCTGTGGTCAGCATGATCCTCTGGGACCGAGGTACTCGCATCGTCATGGTCACTGTTCTCGTCATCACCGCAGACGTCCAACTCAATAGGAACGCGACTATCTGGCATTTTCTTTAACCTATCATGGCTGTATTTATATGACCGTTTGCCGTCTAGTGTTTTTAAAATGTACCTATCTCCTTCCAGAATTTCCGCTATCACAAATGGACCGCTAAATTTCGGATCTAGTTTCGTTTGGTTCCTTTCCTCGTTTTTCTTTAATACAAAGTCACCGAGATTGAATTTAACTACTTTGGCTTTCGCTTTATCGAATCTTTCCTTATCATACTTAGCGCTATCTTCCATATTTCGTATGGCCTGTTGTCTTACGTTGCAGATATCTATTTCCTTTTCTTCGGTATTTTCAGATAGTAGTAACCCGTAGGGTCTCGCTGTTTTACCAATTAATAATTCTAGCGGACTCGATTTAGTCACACGATGAGTGGTGCAATTTAAAGCTAACTGTATTTCGCCGATCGCGTCTTGCCATGATCGCCCGGTCGTTTCTACTGTTGTAAACATATTCTTTAATGTACCCATAGTACGCTCTACTTGTCCATTCGCTCTACTAGCACCGGTTGCTATTAGGTGGAGTTTAATTTGTCTATCCTTACAAAAATCTTGAAATTCTTTGCCGGTAAAACATCGCCCTTGATCTGCTATTATCCGAGAGGGACTGCCGAATAGAAATATGGCGGACTTAAGTGCCTTAACGGTGCTAAGTGAGTCTATTTTACGAGTGTGGTGTAAGTATACAAATTTGGTAAAGGCATCGATCAGGACAATGACGTATTCTTTCGAGTCGTTCTTGCCGCTCAGCTTTCCCGTTATGTCTACGTGAATGGTATGCCAAGGTATGCTGGTCTTAGGTATGGGATGTAATTCAACTTGCACTTTGCCTGAATTCGCCTTAGAAATCTGACAAGCATGACAGTTCTCTACGAATTTGCGAACATATTTCGCCATCCCTTCGAACCAGTAATACTCGTACAGTTTCTCGAGCGTTTTATCCCAACCTAAGTGCATAATTGACTGGTGTATGTGGTTAATGACGGACCACCTAAACCCTCTTGGTACGATGGGCAGGCAGAGGGTCTTGCCTCTCCTTTGTATTTTACGGTAAAGGGTACCGGATCGTAACTCATACGTACTCGCAATGTCTTCCGCGAGCTCGTCGTTTCGCAGTTTGTTGACGATTTCAGAAATTTGAGGGTCGCGACGTTGTTCCGCTAGTAGCCAATCTTCCGAGATTTCGGCCAGATTAATTTTCTTTTCTTCGATCTTGTTGGTGGGGGCGCGGTCGGTGTCCACAAGATTACGCGAGAAGAAATCCACGCGGGCCATTCGCCCGCCCTCCCGATACATAACGTCGAAAGTGAAAGTTTGCAAGTAAGCCCACCACCTATGAACCCCGTCACTTAGACTTACTTTATTACGAGCTGCCTTCAACGAGTTACAATCAGCGACAACGAGAAACTCCCGTCCGTGTAAATAGTGGCGAAACTGTTTAACGGCGCTTACGACTGCCAGGGTCTCTAGTTCATATGAATGATATCTGGATTCCGCGGGGCTCGTTCTCTTACTGTAATATTCCATTACTCGGTTTCTGCCGTCGATTTTGTGCATTAAAATAGCGCCGTATCCGTCCGAACCAGCGTCAGTATGCAATTCCATCGGGTAATTCGGGTCAAATATCATCAACACCGGCTCGTTGGTCAGGACGGAAATTACCTTTTGCCCTATGGTTTCGTGTCTATCTGTCCAAGTTAGGTTTTTAATACCGGAGGTAAGTGCGTACAATGGTTTCATTACCTGCGAAAATTTAGGGACGAATTTTCGGAAATAGGAGGCTAAACCTATGAACTGCCTAAGTTGAGCGACGGTCGTTGGTGCCGGTAGAGAACTCAAGGCTTGTATTTTACCCGGATTTGGGCGAACTTCTCCGTTATGAACTACGTACCCGAGATAAAGTACAGACGTCTTGAGAAAGGAACACTTCGAAAAATTGAAGGAGAACCCGGCGTTTACGAGGGTACCTAGTACGATGCGTAATCTTTCTAGAGCCTGATCTACCGATTCAGCGATGATTAGGACGTCATCCAGGTAGACAACGACGTACGAGTGGGCGAGGCCGCCCAAGGCATTGAGGATAGCCCTCTGGAAAACGGACGGTGCGTTTTTCAATCCAAACGGCATCGTCGTATACTCGCACTGCCCGTCGGGGGCGACAAACGCCGCACATTCCGTCGAACTGGGATGAATGGGGACTTGATGGAACCCGCCGGCCATGTCGAGGCTAATGAAGTACTTCGCCCTTTGCAATCTCGCGATTTGATCCGCGATAAGAGGTAGAGGACATCGGTCCGCGACCGTACCCCTGTTTAGCTCTCGAAAATCTACGCACAACCTATCCGAGCCGTCCTTCCCCCTTACGAGTAACATAGGGCTCGCGAACGGTGAGTTACCAGGCCCTACAATTTCTGCCTTAATTAATTCGCCCATTCGTTCGCGCACTATGCTTCGCTCTGCCTCGCTAAGCCCGTAGGGGCTTCTTTGTACGGTGATATTAGGATCGATCAGACGCATCTCCAACTGTCCCGTATTTACTCGTGCACGCGGGAAACCCGTAATAAATGAACCCCTGAATTCCTCGAGGATGGAGATCAATCGGTCTTTGTCTTTGTCGAACACCTCGGTGTCGACCCCATTAATATCGATTTTACTCTCGGCGGTTACATTGTAAACATTGGCAGCTTTTGCCCTGCAGATACTGAGGCTATTTTGGGTAATATCCACGTTAAAACCTTGGCTCAAAATTTCGCGGCCCATCATGATGTCGTAATTTAGGTAGCCGTCGGCAAGGATGTGAAAAATTACTTCCAACGCAAAACCATTAATACGTACTATGGATGCAATTTGAGACGTGCAACCAATACGGTGATTTCCCATCCCTCGCATTACTACCACTTCGGTCGTTCCCCTGCCGGAAAATTTCGAGGCCACGGACTCTCTGACCAGCGAACATTCGGCTCCAGAATCGAAACAAAACGAGAACGACTCACCCAGATGGCCCAATCCACCAGTTGAAGACTCCACCACGCAGGAGTTGACTCGACGTTCGTTATCGGGGTTGCGATTTGTTTTCTGCTGCAGCGGGCAGTTGGGTGCGATGTGGCCCTCTCCGCGACACCTGAAGCACGACACCTTGGACGATCCAGCCGGTCGGCTTTTCTCCTGTCTCTCGGTTCTCATTCTCGTACGACACTCCGCTATCTTATGCCCGGGAATACCACAGTGACGACACTTGATCCGGGGGTCAGGTAGCTTCTGCCGTTTAACTTCGGGGCCCGTTGATGGATTTCCTGACGAAGGCGCCAGCCTCTTCTTCGCGCAGTGGAAAGCATTCATTTCCGTCCAAAATTGGTCCAGAGTATTGATGTCACTTGTAAGCGCTAATTTCTCGATACGTTCGTCGCGCAGACTCAGGTGATGAAGAACGGCGGCGTTGATCGTCTCGTCCACGTTCAGATGACCCCACCTTGCCCCGAGGAGGGAACGGAGACGAACACCATAGGCTCCTATGGATTCGTCCTCCTGCTGAGGTTCGGCCACCATCTTTATTAGCGCTGAGGTTGCCGTCTCTTTACCACCATAGCGCATAAAGAAAAATTCCTTAAATTTGGTCCAGGTGAAGCCCTTACCGAACGGTAACCGCGCGAACCATGGTGCGGCACTACCGCCCATTGTACGGCTTAGAATGAAAAATAGCTCGTCGCTACGGATGGGCCTTTCGTCCATGAACTGACTAACAAGTGAGCACCACGCGAGCGGATCGGCGCCCTCGACTTCGGGATTGAAATGCGGCAATGATATTTCCTTAGGATCCGCACTCACCCTTTGCTCTCTCAATTGGCACTTGATGTCCCGAAGCTCCCCCATAATTGTAGGCGGTGGTGATACTCCCTTAGGTTCCGCACTCACCCCTGGCTCCTTCCATTGACTCAAGACAGCCAGAAGCTGCTTCGAAATTGTAGACGGTGGTGATACTTCCTTAGGTTCCGCACCCGCCTCTTGCTCTTTCAATTCACTCGCGATGGCCAGAAGCTGCTCCTTAATTGTAGACGGTGGTGATCCCACTTCTGATGTCGGGTTGGCGTTAGGGGCGTTTAATGAATCTTCACCAATGTTGTTCATGGTTGTCGCACAGATATTTATTACACAAGTATGGCTGATACAAGACTGACAATCGGACGCGGTAGCTGGACGCTAATGACAATGGCCCTAGGTTCGATAAAGCGAATCCACGGTCAACGGGATAACGAATATACTTTGCTTCAAAGTCTAAGTCGGACTCGACTTACTACTCGTGATACAAGGATCGCTTGATTAGCTCTTTGCTAAGACGTAGATTATTCACCGATCGTACAAACACACTAGGCGTATGGCTAGTGAGACTGCTAGAAAGAGAATAACTTTCCGTCACGACGACGCTGCAGAGGAAAACTATGATGGGATGTGCCTAAGGGCACGAGATCATCGGATTCGTCAAAGAAAGCCTCCACACGGAGGGTGAGGGAAATGGGCGTTGCTGTTAATTGGTTAATTTCTATATCGGCGGTTAGCAAAAGATGCTAACCGCCTTTGAGAGAGAGTTCCTGGCGGGAAGCGTCGCACGTGAGGAAATCTGATCTCCCATATCTTTCCGCAATAGGTGACAGATTTACGGGCGGATAGAACAAAGACTGTTTGTCAATCGGAAGGACTAAGTCCTAAGATTTGTAGCGGCTCCTCAGACTATCTGAGCATAAACTGTGAATGATGCATCGGCATCTGGCGATCATCTTACTCAAAGAATGCGGTCTCTGTGTGACGAGCCGCGGAACTGTTACAATGTTTTATTGTCAAGTGTCGGTACTGCCAATTCTTTAAAGGAAAGCTATGTAACTTCATATCTCTGTTAAGCGGAACGTTCATCCCGCGACCGTGGCCACGCTTCGGCGACCGATGGTCGCCTCGAGCCCAAAGGCTCATTGTCACAAATTTCGAATGACTGTGTTGGGTTATTTCTTAAATGTTACGGTATTGAGGTTTTCCAAGCAACTCCAACGGAAACCCGGTGTCCTTTCATCTCCGACATATATATGTCGGAGATGAAAGGACACCGGGTCCCCCCCCGTTGGAATTATTTGGAAAAGCCTCAATACTGTAGCATTTACGAAATAACCCAGACACAGTCATTCGAAACTTGAGATAATGAGTTGAGGCTTGAGGCGACAACCGGACGCCGAGCGTAGCCACGGTCACGGGATAAACATTCCACCTAACAGAGATATAAAGTAACATAGCTTTCCTTTAAAGAATTGGCAGTACAGACACTTGACAATAAGACATTCCAACAGCCCCGCAGCTCGCCACACACAGACCCCATTCTTTGGGCCAGATGATCGCCAGATGCCGATGCATCGTTTACAGTTTATGTTCAGATAACCTGAGGAACCGTTACAAATCTTAGGACTTAGTTAACTAAAGTCCTTCAGATTGACAGTCTTTATTCTATCAGCCTGTAAATCTGTCACCTATTGCGGGAAGTTATGGGAAAGCCTGATTTGGTCACGTACGACGTTGCCTGCTAGGAACTCTCTCTCTAGGGCGGCTAGCATCCTTTTCTAACCGCCAACATAGAAATTGACCAATTAACAGCAGCGCCTATTTCCCTCACCCTCCGAGTGGAGGCTTTCTTTGACGAATCCGACGATCTCGTGCCCTTAGGCACACCCCGTCATAGTTTTCCTCTGCAGCGTCGTCGCGACGGAAAGTCATTCTTTTCTGGCAATCCGATTAGCTAAGAGTCAATCAAGCGTTCCTAGTATCACGAGTCCGACTTAGACGCAAAGTATATTCTTTATCCCGTTGACCGTGGATTCGCTATATCGAACCTAGGGCCATTGTCATTAGCGTCCAGCTACCGCGTCCGATTGTCAATCTTGTATCAGCCATACTTGTGTAATAAATATCTGTGCGACAACCATGAACAACACTGGTGAAGATTCATTAAACGCCCCTAACGTCAACCCGACATATATATATATTCCATTTGCCATTAACTCCGCAAAAAGTTTCTTCTAGCTTAAGTTTAATTTACGATAAGTATCTTCTATTTGTTCTTCAATCATAATCACGGAAATAAGTGGTCGAAGAGGTAGTGTTCATCAAAATATAATATAATATGCTCAAATATACTAGAACTGCTAAAATATTCAACAACGGCGATGGTATAGGCTGTCACCTGAAACAAAAACTTTTCGTGATGATAGAAACTTTATTTCTCAAGAACACCAAAATTATTACAATATTCAAGTATCGGCATGCACTTCAGACTAACTCGGTCATCAATACTCAGTGTTTATATGCTAAGTAAGAACCATGGAAATAACAGTGGGGATATTACTCTTGGAAGGTCTTTATCAGGGTAGCGATGTGTTATCTTCCTGGAAGAGATCTAGAGGTGGTCGCCTGAAGTGACGTGAGGGTAGAAGAATTTGATGTTACACTGCAATAATCATCGAGAACTGTTGGAATACAACGATATTACGCACATAAACACAAATACTCTTATACAGACACCTACACAGGCATTTGAACAGGATACTTACACAGGTCATACTCATCACTGTATAGAGAGTGGGGTTCAAAATATTTAAGGGATCATGCGTCACTACCTACAGTTAGTCTGAGAGTAACTGGCCAGCTGTCAACAATCCATAAATTCTTTACCTGCATACTTTGTTAATTATACCATATCATTCACTTATATACATTTGGTTCTGTAGTTCTGTTTACTAAATATCACCTAATATTATTTTAACATAAACATTGTGTCTTCCACAGATTACTTATCTTAACTTTAAGATTAAATTCTAACAAGAACAGATGACTGGCAACAGTGTCATCGTGAGTAATTTATTTTTTCTTGTTCGTTATTTTGAGATTTAGCTTCTCTTCCTTACATTCATCAACTTTTTGTATTCTCCTTATTTCCCCTTCCTTTTTCACTCATTTAGGGTCTCATTTCTTCACCCGCGAATAGAATATGTAGCTGATCTTCATCGAACAAACTTGTCCGAACGTCTCGTCACTTTACGGATAATAGCATATAACTTTAATACGCATCTTCATTCATTGAATGGATTTGAGAGACAGCGATTCTGACGTGTTTTCCTCTAAGCATTGTCGTCATCGGTAATAAATATACCGAGTTCGATGGAGTTTCTTCATACGGAGCAAATTTCTGATGCCTGGATTTACTATTATAAACCAGTGCTTCAGTTGATTAAATAGTTTCAGAAAGCAGTCTGAGTTTAATTTGGTAGGACGGTCATTTTACAGATATCTTTTAGATACGGGGAACAGCGTACTCTATATGTTTAGTATAGTTTAAAATGATATAACATACAGACATGTATGTATGTTCTCACTTAAAGCCTTCTTGACTATGTGGCTATCAGCGTTTTCTTTTCACGTTGTCTATTGACAGTCTTGAGTGCAGTGAAATCATATTTGAAGCTCTCGAAAAATTAATGAATAAAATTATTGCCAAACAGATCGAGGGAAAAGGAGCGTTAGATACTCCTCTTATTAAATTATCAGACGTTATAAATTGTTTACTTTTCATTTTTACAATTTATGTTATATTAGTCCTTCCTTTTCGGTAAAATTACGTAAAACGGATCAATGTTTGCTTCTCTCCAAATAACTATTATGAGATTTATCACAATCTTCATCTAGAGAGGCATCATTCTTTTTATTTCATATTGAAAAGTTTTTCGCCGGAAATCCTAGAAGTTTTGGAAGAATGGAGTATTTAATTTGCGTGAAAGATGAAGAAAGGTTGTGAAACAAAATGGCAATTATATAATTCAACAAATGTATGTTGAATCGACATGTAAATCGGAATGAATTTGCCGTGCAACCCAGTACTAGTTTCAAATGAATCTGTGATGCCTCCATCATATTTCCTGCTTTTATCACTCAAACTATCATATAATATTCGTTTGTTTTTAATTAAGAGTCTCCTGGATATGAAAATTTACTTACTAAATTATGACTGTTGTGTATTATATTACAATAATATACATTTTAGACTACTTACATATCTGTTATGCATTTTAGCAATTGCAAAACCGGGTATTAGAGAACACACGGGAAAACGAGTTAATACTGTGTCGTAACAAATTTTTTTAACGATATAATATAATCTCAGATCACACGCGCTGGTTATAGATTTGAGCGTTTTCAACCATATTTGCCAAGTTCACGGCGGAATTCATTTGTTTATGCAGAGATAACAAAAATTGACTGTCTTCGCATATCTATGATTCTGAGCTCTGAATGAGAATCGATGCGTCACAACAGTGCGACGCTGGTAATGAACATGTTAAGAGAATCTTAATTAGCCCAGGCACTGTTTTTAATATTTGATCTCATTCGACTGCATTTGGCCTTCTTTCATCTACTGGCCGTCGATTTTTCTTAATCGCTACGCAAGCACGTGTTGCCGCACGGGTATGTGTCGCTATCGAGTTTTACTGCCTCGGCTCCCATTGCTGGCATGACATTTGGCCAGCGTTACAGTTACGTAATTATTTCATTCTAACCACTTCTAGTTAATTGAGACTGAAACGATATATCATGGGAGTGTGGTGTCTTCACAAGAGATACCCTCCTTTCTCCCATGGGTTATTTACATTTTCCATTTCTGCTGCTATATTTTTATTGATCGTAGTATAATTTGACACTACGTTTGATGTACGGTACAAGGACAAATGAGAACATTCTCAATATTATATGTTTTGCGAGTTTATATTTTCTAAATGTTATATTTTACAAATTGTATACATGCAGGAAAGATATGAAAGTTATAGAAGGGAATCTAAATAGAATCTTGTCATATATTTTATTAATTACTATTAAGGTGTTCTGGAAGCAACATGATGGCGTATAGCCCTACACAATATTTTATTGTTTTATTTCTCACTAAATTTTGCAAGTAAATCAATTAGTCGACCAAAGTAAGACTATATATACATTACAAATAACTATATCGTCATGAAAATTACAAAATTCATTAATTGGTATTGGAAACATGGTAACACAATCCTTCGAAAGGTTTGTAAAATATAACACAAGGGTGAGCAGAGAGCAATCGCCGGTATTAACAAGGATCAAAAAGGATATGCTAAAATAGTAGGCTTATTAGTTGATCTTTTATTAAACGATCAACGTGTTTTGAGAAACGTAGAGGAAAACTATAGAAATTACGAAAGTACGTTATGCAGTGTAGGAAGTATCGAAGAAAGCATGTATTTAGCGATCAAAAATAATTTGACTGCGATGCGTAACATGGGCGACATTGTAGAGTATCCACGAAGTTCCTAAGAATCATGCGGTACTAAACGATTATTGAAATGAAAGAAAAGAAGAAGAAAATGATAAGAAGTGATATATTTCGGTTACGAACAGTGAGACGGAAACGGAAATAAGATGCACGTGATACGCTTAGAATATGCACATGCTGGGTAGTTGAGAAATGATACTTATAGATATATAAAAGGAAAAAAATAATTATGGATGGATTCTTTCGTTCGTGCATTTAAATCAGATGACCATGTGGTTAGTATGAATTTCTGTAATAACGTCATTGAAAGAAATGGAGCTAATTATTCCTGCACCATATGAAACGCAGCATACACCAACCTTCTGATTATGGAAATTTTCATCATTTTGTAGACGAAGGTATTTGTAAGATTTGAATGTACGACCATCTCTAAAAATATTACATGTAGAATTTGAACATGTTCTCTTGGCATAAAAATTGTACAATGTGATTAAGCAACAGTAATATATTATAATACCAAGTTGCAGTTTGTCTGAACGAAAAACGAAATATATAATTTCGTAATATTCACAAATAAAACTATACAATTGTGAGAGAGATCGCAATCGATCGAAAACTTTGTACGATTTAAAAGAGTTTCTTAAAAAAAGTTGAAAAAAGTGTTGGTTTACTAGATCATGTGAAACAAGAAACTATTCACATAATGACAACTCCGAGCCTCTACTTCCTGGGATTATGGGATTTGGAGGTCCACTTCTGCCCTACAAATCCACGTAGAGCCTGTTCATCTCCCTTGCCTCTGGCGGTTGCGTGTCTCGTTCTAAATAAGCCAAATCATTGTTGATAATTACATCGGCCAACTTCCTTGGACATACCTTAAAGACCGTGATTTCTTAAAGTGTTTGTAGATATAAAATCCATTTATCGACAATAAAGATGACAAATTTGAGCTGACAATCATTGAAAAGGAAAAATTGATAGAATTATCACGCGATAGCTCACTAAGACAAATGTTTCAAAATGAAATCTTAATTCAGTTTTAGATGAATCTCAGCAGAGAAAATGAATCTTTGTATTACAAAACAATACAATGCTTCTACAGTTTGTAACGTCTTATTTATGCGAAACGTGCTTTTCGGCTCTGATTGCAATGAAAATCAAATATCGAGCCATGTTAGTAGTCGAAAAAGAGATACAAGTGGCACTTTCCACATTGTATCCAAGATTTGACAAACTATACCAATAAACAACAACAATCCTCGCATTAAATTGTGATGCGATAGATGTAGTTGGTTTAAATGATTAAAAAGAATTTAATACAAAAATAAATATATATGTACGTACATTTTATAACCAAACCTTGTTATTTATTATTCTGTTGATTGTAGTTTTCAATTGTTTGTAATAATGTTTTTATTGCTTAAAACGTATCTATTTACTTATAAATAAAAGAAAAAAAATTCAAGAATTGGGAACAGAAGATTTCCAAACAAAAAAGATTTTTTGCAAATGGATGTCTTGCAAAATTCAGCACAACTCCAATTCTCCTGCAAACATCTTATTCACTGACGAGACATCATTTAATAAATTTGGGATAGTGAATATATGCAATAAACATTTCTGGATGTGTGAAAATTTACACACATTCAGAGAAGCAAATACATAAATAGTATTCAGAAAACGTTTAGGTCAGAATTTTAAATAATTACATCACTTGACCATTTAATTTGCCATATGGACGAAGTGGATCGACATATTTGCAATGGTTAAGCACGTACATAAGCGATTTATTGCACAAAAGTATCTTCACATGGGTACGAATCTGTAGTTTGTACAGGATGGTGTACCGGCACATTTCACAAATACAATGCAAGAGCACATAGACTAGCTGTTTGGAAACAGATAGAACGGTAGAAGAGAATCCGTGCCTTGTGCTTGGTCATCTCCGTCCACGAAAGTAAAGAAGTATTATCATTTCGTAAAAGACCATTTTTCGATAACCAATAAAATCTAACTGAAGAGAAAGGGTCGTTTTTTATCTTTTCCGAAGCTTCGAGAAAATCGATGCGCACATCTTTTAGAAGTTTCCTATCAATACACAATCTTCGGTATTTGGGGATCATTCACTTGGCGCAGATACGTGGAGTACTCGTCTCAGAGCAACTAAACTCACTGAAAACACGTCAGACAAAAAAGCGAAGAAAGGGGAGAAAAGGATAGACCTTCGAGCGGATAATACATTGGAGGAGATACCGATTATCCCGATAACTAGAAAGGGCAATGTGAAAGAGGTGGACTTGTTCAAGCCGGGTCGGAGACTGGCACAGAGTCTAGTTCGAAAAATTAAAATGGGGCACGAGAACGAAATGGACGTTGACTTACCGGCTGAGCTAACGAACCAGACTAGTTACCTTACTCCATACACTAAAAGAAATACGAAATACTTAACGACAAAGATATCAAGGAGAAGTTAGCCTGTTAGAAATCTGGGGGACGATAGTGGGAAATTCGAAGAGTATACGGAGGAAATATCGCCCTTCTCGGAACAAGAAGGTAATAAGGCAATAAGCCCTATGGATAATTAAGGGCTTGGGTAAAATTTTGGTAGCTGTTATGTTAAATACAGCAATGATTATGAAGAAAATAGAAATCTTAGTCAAGAGAGATCCAGCAATGGAGAAACTAAACATCAATAGTGCGAAACAAATATAAAACAGCATATTCGCTATTATCGGTGATTACCAATAGTTCCATAAGAAAAAAATGACCATGTTTTACATATGTTATTTTCCTTCAGCGACAAGATATGGTTCCATCTAGAGAGACATGCCAACTCGTAGAATAGCCGGATATATATCACTACCAATCTTGGAGAAATGTGGGAGATACGAATGCATACGACTAAGATTAGTGTATGGTGCGCTATGTTGCAGAAATGAACAATTGAAGGAACACGAAAGATGTTACTGACACTACAGACTCGGAAAGTAGTAACAGGATAACCACGTCTGACAAACATCCTGCATACCACGGCCATCGAAGCAATAACAAGATAATAACAGGATAGCCACGTTTAACAGGCATCCAATGATAACTACTCAAAGGGACCAAACCTTACTAGACAAATCTTCCCAAATCGGCACATACAGGATGGACAACAATGATGGAAGAATTTTTTAGCGAATGAAACATTTCAAATGGTACTCTGGCCTATACCGTTGATATACCGATTTAACATTTCCGAATTTTTTTCTCTGTGGGATGTTAGAGATTGATGTATACAAAACGAAACCGCTGAGGAGAATATCGAAAGGCGTGTGTCACAAATAAGTGAAGACATATTATTAAGCGTCTTTAGACACATGTTAAAAAAAAGTAATAAATGTACTGAATATCAAGGCGGGCATATTTAATAATGTTTTTACTTATTGTTATGCATATTAATTGTAAATAATCCATCCTTATCAAGATTATGAAATTACGCAATCAACCATTATCGAGATCGCCGAACTTTGAAACGATGAAATTTTCGGCTCTCTCGTTAAGTGCCGAAAAAACTGATTTACAGTTAAAGGTACGCGAAAATATATTAGAGAAATTAATTGCCAACGTGCAAACGACAATTAATAGTCCCGTCGAAATAAACATCGCCCAGAGAGTCGAGAATTTGTCTCTTCAAATTTTAAGCAGATACGAGTTATCCACACTCCTTCGCAGAAATGATCACTGGAAGCAGTTTCCGGTGATGTCTTTGATCTGTTCCAGAGATAACGCAATAAATCATGAATTGCCAAAATAAGAAAAGCAAAGTTTGCATATTTTTTACTTCATTGTTATAAAAGATTTAATTGGGTTTTTGAGAATCTTACGATCAAAATAATATTGGCCGATAACTAAATTCTCGCAATGCGCAAGATTCGGTCAACTCCACAGAACACGATGCCTTTTTTGTTATTCTAAGTGGAGGAAATCCGCACGGATGTCCGCCGCTTCCAGAGGGAAAAGCGGGGTGGTAGTATCGAACTCCAATCGACTAAAACCTCCACAATAACCGTCCCACTTTTGCGATCGAGGGATGCCCGGGAACCACTGCGACGATACGCCACGCCCCCCCGCCGCGCACATTAACCTGTCCGCAAGTGGCGCGATGTGTGGTCATGTAACATTACCCCCTATCCCCGGGGGCAGTCCCGATACCCAACTGGACTGCTTGGCGGCACCGGAGTGCTGGAGAGTCCAGCACCTAAATTTAATCCCTACCGAAGGTCGCGGTGGTCCTAGCGCCCCCCCCCCCCCCCCGTGTAGACGCGTCCACGGGCACCGCTGCGCTCCCGTCGGCTGATCCTCTCGGGCTGGGAGTCCCGCTCCCTGACCCGCTCCGTTGCCTCCTTCCGCATCATAACTAACTCGCAGAAGGAGGTTACGGCCTTCCTGTCCCTCTCGCTCGTCAGCAATGCCTCAAGAATCGCCGACGGCGAGAGGTTGTATCCCATTTCCACGGTGAGAGAGTGGCGCAGCGCCGTCCACGACGGGCAATGTTCCAATGTGTGCAGCGCCGAGTCCACACTTGCATCGCAGTGATGGCAGCGCGCGATCGCCGCTTTGCCGATTCGGTGCAGGTACTCACCGAAGCACGCGTGTCTGGTGAGCATCTGCGTCAGGGGAGGTACGCCACCGTCCAACTAAACGTCCCAGTTTGGAAGGATGGCCTCGAGGACCCTCATCCCCTGCGCACCATTCTCGTGTCGAGGCTGGCGCGCCATTTGTCGAGCAGGACTCGCCGACTCCGTACCCAAGCATCAGCGTCCACTGCGCCGACTTTGCCCGGCAGATCCCGAGTGCGGAGATAAATCTCGCGACACCTCAGGGCCTGCAGCTCGAACGGGAAAAGCCCGGCGAGCACCGTCGCTGCCGCCTACTATCATGATGGCCATCGCCCTGTGTAACCTCCTCATCATCAGTAGACTGCGACCGTTGACCATCAGGTCCTCCGTCCAGATCGAAGCTCCGTAAAAAGCTTCGATCGCAACACGCCGGCGTACAGCCGCCCAGCCGAGGAAACAAGCATTCTAAGGCGCTTGCCGTTGTCTCGTCCGACGGTGCTTTTTTTTTAAATCGTTTATTTTGCCAAGATTTGTTTTTTTATACATTTTTGAGATTCATAATAAACAATGAATTTGAATAAAGTGTGTTACGCAAAAGTACCGATACGCGACGATACGACGTAGCCATTCTATACTATTTGTCGTGGTTTTACGGTTTTTGTGTTTATTTTTTTTTTTTTTTTGGCTTCAAGCCGCAGAGGAGCGGAGCTTTCGTGTATCCTTGTTTGTGTTGTATTTTTGTCCTGCAACTTGGCCGCAAAACAGGACTCTTCGGTGGTTTACTTTTGTGCGCTGTGGGAATTTTTGGGGGGTGGCGGGAGGAGAAGGAAGAGGAGGGGGGTGTTAAATTGGATTATTTACAATGTTTACAGTATTTACAAGGTTACAATATTTAGATATTTACAGTATTTACACCTAAGTAACACGGTGGCAGAATTGGTTTTTGTCGAATTGGTGGTTTTCACTCATATTTTATTGTGGGTTTGGTATCCACCAGTATTTTTCTGTGCTTTTTCTGTGTTTGTCTTTAGTGTCTTTTAGGGGGAGGGCCATGTTGTACCTCCACCTGGTGTCTGCGGTCTATCCGTTTAAGTTTTCCTCGTAGAGTATTGTCTTTATCCCTATTTTTCTTTTTATGTGGAAAATTATCGGGATGTTATTTTGGTCTTGGAGGTAATTTTTTTTGTCTAGGTATAGGAACGCTTCTGGGGGGATGTAGCATGTTGTCATTGTATTTTTGTAATAAAATTCATTTGGGTATAAGCCGCTGAAGATTAGGCTGTTTTCTTTTATATTTGACGCTTGTGTGAAGTGATTTCTTGCTAGTTTTAGGATGTGACAATCAATGCGGTGAATGTTGGCTAGGTCGTAAATATTTTATTTTTTATATATTTTTTGTATCCGCTGTGTTCGGATCTGTAAGTATTCAGGCAAGCTCTGATGCATTTTCTTTCGAAAACGCGAATTCTCTCCATTAGCGAGGCTGGTATGTTGTACCAGATTGGGCAGCCGTATGATATGATTGGTCTGATTAGCGCATAAAGTTTTTACATTGCTCTTGAGATGTTTGGAGTAGAATAGTCTTTTTGCTCTCCAGAATGCTTTGTTGGCCTTGGAGAGTTGGATTTCGACGTGTTGTTTGTAGTTTAGTTTTTCATCTATGTTTATGACTAGATACTTTACGCAGTTTTTGTGCGGTATGATTGCCCCTCCGGTTGCTTTTTCCTTTAAATGGAAATTTTTGCAGTGTTTTCTTTCTGCTGGGCCGATTTCACTAGTTTTGGGTTTGAACAGTATGCTTCCGTATTTGTTTGCGTTAATTCTTAGTTTCCAGGTGTGGTAGTAATCGTTGATTTTTTCGAAGAGTTCTTGGAGATCGGTTTTAATTCTTTTAGTTTTGCGTCCTGTTACGTAGATGATTAGATCATCTGCGAAGGCTATGGAGCTTTTAAGGGTAGATTTATTCATGTCGAACAGGTTTAATACGTCACTGTTGTAGATGTTGGAGACTAGCGGGAGATTACAGTTCCTTGTTCGAGTCCATTTTTTATGGCGAATTGTGTGTTTGATGTATGAGAACCCTCGGTCATTATGAATGTTCTGTTTGTGATCATGTCCCAGACTATTTTGATTAAGTGTGTGGGGAAGTTTTTTTTTATTAATTTGTAAATGAGGCCTGGGATCCAGACTGTGTCAAAGGCTTTTTCGAGATCTACTAAGCAGGTGGCTACTCCTTGTTTTGCGTTTAGTGCCCAGCAGATATCTGACGCGAGTTTGTTTGTCGCGTGTAGTGTGGAGTGTTTATGTCGAAACCCAAATTGGTTTTCTGATATAACGTTTTTTTTTGCGGAAGGAAGTTAGGGGATTGTTGATGACTGCTTCGAATACTTTATTTATGTTAGGGCGGAGACTTATAGGTCGTAGGTTTGCGGGTGATGAGCTGTCTTTATTTTTTTTCTTTTTTGTCATAGCTATTAATTTAGCTTTTTTCCACTTTTTGGGGCAATATGTGTTGTTTAGCGCATTGTTGAATAGAACTGTGTAGTACCATTTTATTTTGTTCGGTAGGTGCTTAAGTGAGATGTTTGGGATGCCGTCGAAGCCGGAGGATTTTTTATTATTTAGCTTGGCGAAGATTTTGTTTAGTTGGTTGTAATTTGTAAAATAGTTTATTTCGGTTTCTGGTTGTTTGGGATTGTCTGAGGTGTTTTCGTTGGAGAACGTGCAGTCTGTTTTATTTAGCGTTATGTCTTGGTTTATTTCGTTCTTGAGTTTATTCGTTTCTGCGATGATGATTCTGTTTAATTGTTCACGGCCCATGTGTTCGTTTTGGGTGCCGGTTTTGGAGAAGTGGGTGCCTATGATGTCTAGTTTTTCTGTTGTTTTAGTTATTATGAAGTTATTCTCGGTGTCTTTGCTGGTTTTGCGTATCGCTATACCTGCTTCTTGGATGAGGGGAGCTTTCTCTGGGGGCAATTTGAGCGGTGGTATGGGATTTTGTTCTTTTGGTCTGAAGATTTGATTTATTTGTGGGAACATGTTGGCTGAGTCGTTTTTGGAGATATTTTTTATTTTGTTTGTCCAGTAGAGGTTTATAGAGTTTGCGAATTCTTGTTTCTGTTGTGCTTTTATTTTGTGTAGTAGGTATTTTAGGTATTCTAATTCCTCTCTTTTGTTGTAAGAGTAGTTGTGTTTTATATTGTTTATTTTGTAGAGTATGTGGCTTTTGTCTCGTTGTAGTTCTTTTATTTTATTGTTGTTATATGGATCGCAAAAGTTTTTTTGTTTTATGGTTGGGACGGATTTTTGGAGTGCGATTTGTATGTGTTTTTCAATTTCGTCGATGTATGTGTCGGTTTGTCTGTTTGTTAGGTTGACGTTGTTGTAGATCTTTAGGTCACATTTCTGTTCGAGTAGTTTTTGGAATTTTTTCCAGTTTGTCTTTTTGTAGTTGTACTTGGGGGCTTCGGTTTGTGTTTCAAGTGTTAGGAAGTCGGATGTATTTTTGTTTATCTGGAAAAGTATGGCTTTATGGTCGCTGTCGTAGTCTAGGGTTTTGAGTGTGTTATTTGGTCGTAGGTTTTGGATTTTTAGTCGTGCATCTGTTAGGCATATGTCGAGGTATGAGCCTCCATTTGGGTAGGAGGGTAGCTCGGAGCTGCAAAGGTTTGATTTGTAGTGTATGCTTTTTTGTCTAGCCAGTTTCTGGTGAAGTTTCCTCTCGTATTGTTTAGTACGTTTTTCCAGCTTGTGTGTTTTGCGTTAAGGTTGCCGGCTATTATGTAGTAGTTTTCTTGTTTATCGAGCTGTAAGAGTTCGAAGAGTTTATTGAATTCGTCGTTAAATTCTTTTTGGTTTCCGTGGGTTGCGTAGGCTGCAGTCATGAGTAAGTTTTCCTTCTTGTTTATATTTAGTTTTATGATCGTCGTTTCCAGGATTTTAAAACTTATTATTTTGTCGTTTTAGACTTCTTTGAATTTCAGGGTTTTTTTATGAGGATTGCCGTTCCTCCTCCTTGGCTAGCGTTCGGTCTATCGTGTCTTATCATGGAGTAGTTTCTGAAGGATACATTGTGTCTTTTGTTCAATTTTGTTTCTGAGATGAGTACGATGTCGGGGGTTACTTTGTTTATTAAGGTTAGCATACTGTATCTTTTTTTGGTTTGAGATTGGAGAGTTTGCATTTATTGCAATTATTTTCAGGAGTTTTAAATCTAATTTGGATGTTTTTTGCTGTGTTTTTTGGTTTGGTGGGTTTGGATAATTGACATATGCGATATCTAAGGAGTTAAAGAGGATGCTGTACCTATCTTCGTGCGATGATATTGTATTTTTTAATTCGTTAAGTTGTTTTTGTTGTTGATTTTGTGCTTGGATGATACTTTTTTTAAAGTCTTCGAAGGCGTTTAATATTATTTGCTGGGGGATGTACATGGTTGTAATTGGTCTTTGGTTTTCCCGCGGGTCTAGTTTTGAGTTTATTGTGTGTGAAGGGTTATCGATTTCCTGTTCTGGCCTCGCTTCTTGTTTGACTACGTCCGAGAACTTTTGTTCTAGGGTGTATCTTCCGTTTATCTTGTCCAATCGCTTTATTTTTGTTTCTTTGTCTTTTTTAATTTTTTCCATTAGCTTTTGGCGCAGCTCTATGATTTTGGGGCACCCCTTGTATGACGCGGGGTGTCCGTAGTTTTTGCAGTCGATGCGGAATTTTTTATCCTTGGTGATTGCGTCGTCTTTTTTTATTTTGCACTCGCCTTGGCCATGGGACTCAGTGCATTTTACACAGCGGTAAATTAGGTTGCAGTTTTGCGCTGGGTGGCCTATTCATTGGCATTTGTGGCATCGAGTAACGTCGTTTTTTTTTTATTTTTTCCCACGTTATTTTGGAGAAGTTTAGTCTATTTATTTTCAGTAATTTCCCGACGTTGCTATTGGGGGATACTTGTACTACGTAGATTGGGAGCTGTCTGTTATTTTCCCTTGATTTTCTTGTCGAAAAGCGCGACACTTTCGTGAACTGTATGTCGTCTATTTGTAATGCTTGTAAGTCGTTTAATATTTCTGCCTCTGTGAAGTTAATGTCTAGTCCTTTTAATAGGTACGTGTGTTGTTTTTGTGATTTGGGTGTGGATGTGTAGAATGCTGTGTTGGTTGTGATCAGTATTTCTTTTGCTTTGATGTAGTTGTTTAGATTATGTAAGTATAGTGCGTGTTTGCCGGCACTGTTGATGTGAAAGTTTCTGATTTTGAGAGAGTCTTGTATGAGAGCTATGGTGTCTTTTTGGTCTTGTTGGGTTATGTTGATTGGTGGGGTCCTGTTACCTTTAGCGGGTGAGGGGGCGTCCGGTTGTTCCTCTGTGGGGTCGCTGGTGGGCTGTTCATGGTGTGCTTGTTCCCTCGGTGCCTTTGTCGCTGGGGGTTGCTCTTTTGATTTGTCCAGATGAGTAGGTTGATTTTGGGGTGTCGTCGGCTTCCTGGGTGGGGCGATGGGGCTGTTTATCCGTGTGTCGTTTGATTTTTCTTGGGTGTGTGGTATTACCACTATGGACGTAGTCTTCCTGCTTGCTTTGTTTCGCATTTCTTCGTTCTTCCTTCTTATGATTTCCACGATCGAATTTTGTATTGTTGGTTCCTTTGTTGCAGTTGATTGTGTGTGATTCTGCTGTTGTGGTAAGCTGGTTTCCTGTGGTTGTATTACTTCGAATCTGTTTTTTGTTGGAATCACTGGTGGGGGAGGGCTTCTTGTTGTTTTCATATTTTCGTTTCTTTTGACGGTGGTGTCTTGTGTATTATTTTCTTCTTGGTTTAGAGCGAGCTCTTCTTCTGTGTTTTCCGGGTTGCCTGGTAGTCTTTTGGACCTGCTCGCCAGGTTTGGCTGTGGATTGAGTTTCCGCTATTGAGTCTTATGCTATTGTTGTTTTCTTTGTCCGTTTTTGGCGAGATTATTTTTCGTTTAATGGTTTTTTTGTTGGGGATACGGTGGGTTCCGTTTTTTTGGCTTTCGGCTTCATTATCGATGTCACCTATTTTTTTATTTATTTTCTTTTATTTTATTTTTTTTTTCTATTTATGGCGATGGTGTCACTGCTATATTTTCCACTTTTTGTCACTTGTTTTTCACCTTTTCTTTGTCTTCGGTGAAAGATTGCCCAGATTGACGCGCGTACTGATCGGGCCTACGCCAGATGTTCCTTTTTTTCGGCTGGGAGGTCCGTATAGCTCGGAGGTTCGCGATCGACTGTCGTCCGACGGTGCCAGATTCTCGAAGTGAGCGCCGAACGTCCGGGCCCCGATTTCGGCCCCTACCAACCTCTGGCGACAATCCGCTGGAGGTGTCCCGTGATCGGCCCTCCGGCAAAACCACATTGCTTCGGACTTCTCGGGGGACACCTCCAGCCCCAAACCTTTGATCGCGGCGACCGCTCAGGCGACCGCCATTGCCACCAGTCAGACGGTCCACGTCGATCCCCATACCAGCAACAACGTGTCGTCGGCGTAGCACGTCACGACTAGGAGCATCAGCGCCCGAAGTACCGCGTCTTACGCGATGTCCCGCATCAACCGGCCCAACACCGACCTATGTGGGACGCCGGGGCACACCGCCCTCCCCATCATTCTTCCGCCCCTCCCGGTGTAGATGATACTACGGTCCCGGAAGAGCGCCCGGACCACACGCCGCAGTTAAGCGGGCACACGATGAAACTCGAGGGCCCGGCCTATCCTCTCCCAGGGAATGCTGTTGAATGCTTTAACCACGTCCAACGACACTGCCAACACCACGCAACGCCACAGCTCGCCCTCTTCGGAAGTGGAACTTGCTGTCGTGTAGCCCAGTAGCACGCAGGGACATATGCGACCGAGGCGGACAACCACAAACCTCTCCAATAATTTGGCAGCCTCATCCAAACGACACACAGACGGAAAGACGGAAGGCGAGTCCTGGAAAGCGTCCTGGCTTCGGCAACAGGACCATCTGTCCCTCTTTCTACATGACGGGGAATTCGCCCCGGGACAGGCATCTGTTAAACAGGAACCTCAGCCTCGGGGCCAAGACCCCTTCGACCTCCCTCCACAGGCGTGCCGGGACTCCGTCGGGACCCGGATCTTTCCGTTCTCCGATTCTTTCGATAGCCCCGGCGAAGTCCTCCTCGGTGACCGCCGATTCCGGGCTCCAATTCCAAGTACGCAGTTCGTTCAACACTATTCTCTAAGGGCACCCTTAGGGAACGGAGACGAGGGTGTCCAGGAGATCGTCTCAGGCCCTCCTTGATAGCTCTTCGCCTCCTTGACAGCTCTTCGCCTCCTTGATAGCTCGTTGCAGAGACCTGTCGCCGGTCGCAACCGTAATGGCACGGTTTTTGCAACAGCGTCCGTGACTGGGGGGATCGCCTCCCTATGCGTTAACTCACACCACCATTGCACGATCTTACGGAGGAACAGAGCCTTGAGGTCCTCGAGAGGAGAATTTAGTTACTCCCCGCCCCAACGGAACAGCGGAGACGGGGGGACGCTGGCCAGGAGTGCGGGGGAGTTGGAGGAGGGGTCCCATAGTCACTCCCACTGGGGCCCCGGGAGCATTTCCTTCCGCCGGTGGCGATGTGGTCTGTGTGCCCGGTAATGTTCCGGTATGTCAATTTGCCGAGCGCGCTCGCAGCGGCCGCATAGAAAGAACACGACGACATTTCGTCGTCAGACCTCACCCTCTCGCCGCCGCAGCACTGCAACAGCAGCACATTTCAAGAAGATCCCGGGCAGCTAATGATTGTATTTTGTCCCTTTGGCCTGCCCCAAGATCTCATCGGTTGCACCTCTTCTTCACCAGACTCATGAACGCATCCACGGGCCTGGTGGTCCACCTCCGGTTGCTCGATGACGACGCTACGCGGGCCCGCTTTACAACCCGCGGCTACACCGGTACTGGGGTATCCCTCCCCTGCATTGTAAATGTTTTTTGTTGTTTTCTTTGACTTAACCATCTTTGTTTCTGTATATTCGCTTTGTCGTCAACGGAAGTTACAGTCCCGGTGCCACTCACTCTTTCGCACCCCACATCGGACACAGGCGACGCGGCGTGACAAGGAGCCCCACAAGAAGGTGAGGTGAGTGGTCTTGACAGGTGAGAGCCCACCAACTTTTCCGAAAATCTCCGCACCGGATCGGCAAACTGATGGGCGCCAAGGCACCGACCAGCCACCGTTTAGCTATAGGAGAATATCAGATCCATCGGGGTTTTCCAGGGCTTCCCTGAGAACCCATATTTACCTCGTGCTCCCCAGAACACGATGCCTAGGTCCGACACAGCTCTTTGAAGTTACAATGACTGTTGGTACTAAATCCGTCGTTTACACATACCTTCGGCTTCTTCTGACACAAAACTGAACAACTTCTGTTATTTCCTGACTAGTCCGAATGGATTTGGACACAGGTTAAATCCCATTTTTTTAACTTTATTTGTCTAGATATAAAATCAGTAATGTATCTCGTTGTATCTCAATTGCTTCTCTTGTTCCATATTTTTGCATTCACCATGTTCATAAAACAGTGATCCAAAGACAAGTAATATCGATCAGTTTGTGAAAAGCGATCGTTAACAAATCTTAAATTACAACGTAACGAAATTATTCAATAGCTTAAAATTGAGCGTTATCGAACTACGTAAAAAAAGGCCGCAATGTTTGTAAAAAAACTGAATAATTATATTATAATTCACCAATATCTCTAGCAGAATAGCGCGATTTTTAATTTAAGAAAGTTACATCGTAAATGTATTTCAGGTATGCATGAACAAAATACTAATCATAAAAGCAAATTTGCTACATGTGGGGAAAGAACCGTGTTACGTCGTGTGAGATAATCCGTACGCCATTCCTCGTTGTCTGGCCGCTAAAGGTCCACCTACCGGTATTCAGGCCCTCAATAAACCTAAGTATCCACCCTAAGTGACCTTCACTTTCCTATCAAAATATGTGATCAGCGAATCCGCTTTCTTCTTTACTTTAGACACACCTATAACAAGCTTTCCTCCGTAATAACACTACAGTCAGTGAAAATTCAGTCACCAACTCGACAAGTGCAAAGACTCTTTCCTAGACGCTAAGTTACTGAACCCAGCTTTCGGTTCATATCGTATTTGCAATATATCTATCTTACCATCTCTTAGTCTAAGACACAATATTCTACAAACATTTGTAATCTCCATGAAACCAATTGTAATAATAAACGGTGTTACATCGGCCGACTCTCTACCTGGACCGGGCTTCACATCGCGGACGGGATGGCAGCCAGATGTCCGCACATCCTTATTGCGTACCCTTTAAGATTCTCAAGGACTGACCATAAATCTCAAGAAATTCTAGCTAAAGTCTTTCAGCGCAAACAAAGGTCTTTTTACGAAAGCGCTTTCTAAGGTTTACAGTTTGTTTCGGGAAAACACGTGAAAGTTAGTTTTGCACACGTACGACGCTTCCTACTACCAACTTTCTATCGAGGGCGGCTAAGACCCTTCCTAGTCTATCGACAGTTTTAGTAGCCAATAGAAACAATGTCTATTACTTTCCCTCACTTTCCCGGCCAAAAACTTTCATCAACAAATCTGATGATCCCGTGCGCTAGACACACCCTTCTCTAGCTCTCCTCCTACATTGCATCGTCACTTTCAAGTCAGTTCGTTCTCGTCCTCAGAGCAGTCAACAAGTCTATAACGGTACCACGCTTAAATCATTACGTTTTCTAATCTCTAACTGCATACATCGAGAGCTCTGACGAATAATGTCGCTCAGTCCAATGAATTCAATGAGAGATATCGTAAAGTCGAGTCCAAATTCTCTGTAACACATTAACAGTACTCATCGCCAAATACTTTGTGACGCTCATATCTTTGTACGATTGATTATTGTATATACACTATATATTAACCTATGAACACAGTGTTAAATTCATTAAACCACCCCTGTTATCTTAATCGAAACAAGGGGAACGACTATTTCGCGGCGTCGATTAGCCGAATAGTAGCGAGAATTTACGACTCCCGTTGAAGCGTATCATCACGATCGCGTCTCGTTGCAAACTGTCGAAACAAACCGGATGTGTTTGCTTGCTTCGAAGGTTCGGAAGTGCAAGAACATGAAATTTTTGGTTCGCTGTCTCAGCAATCGTTCTGTAATATCAGGCCGAAGCCCTTCTGCGATGACCAAACCGCTCTTCTACTTTATAGTAAAAGATACTTTGAATCTTTGAAGTAAGATCGAAGGTATCGAAGGTATTTGAAGATCGAAAAAGCAGAATTTTATTTATAACTGCCTTATTAGAAAAACTTGATATAAATAAAAATGAAAATAGCGATAACTTGAGAAAATCAAAAGTGTATGTCTTTCGACTTACGTCACATCTTAGATGTAATTAATACTTAGTCATCTACCAGCACTATCAAAGCTATAAAAATAGGAAAATCGATGGTGTATAATGTGGTTGCTAGTAAAAGAACGAAACGAAGAAGGACTTAACTTTGAATGCACAATTCAAGCGAGCTATGCTTTGCTTTGGAAAAATGGAAGAACAGACATAATGTTTATAAATTAACATGTTGATCACTCATCGATATTGAATGTGCACGGGGGCTAATGTTTACGTATCGACGTAAGTGATTGACATTACACCTGTAGCGGCACATGAGTAGAGGACAATTCAAATTACGTTGTTTTTGTGCCTCGGAGTATCAAGTCGTTAGGATACAAGTAATGTAAGAATATATAGATTCCGGGAACAACAATGTCGCCGCTACGCACAACTGTCGAACAAAGACGAATTTGAACCCCCCCCCCCGGGCAGTATAAATAAACCGACGCAACCAAAAAGAGATTAGTATCTACGAGTTTCTTTCTGTATCAACGAGCTATCTAAGTGTTATCTACCGAGGTATCGACGAGTATCTAGCGAGCATTCTATCGAGTATTAATTAGTAATTTTATTTTGCGATTTATACTCTGTACGAGCGACTCAGCAAATATAGTTTGTATATCTATTTATAACGAGAAAGTGAGTGAAGCGTAAAGCATTAAAAAGCGTAGGCGGAAATTATCTTTAGGTAACATTAGTGATGTATGCCTGAAAAAGGCAACCGCGCGTAGAGTATGTGGTTGCCGTTTAACGTTCATATCGATGCGGTTATCTCTTCCTGGCGGACGAATAGTGTTTGTCTAACGCCATATTACGACTCATCTTCTCTGAATAGAAATTCGTAATACTCGCAAGTTTAATATTTCAAGTCCTGGCATAATCATTCATTGGTTCGGTGTAATTAATACTTGGTTTGGTACATGCCGAAATTCGTTTGATTCGTTTAGAATTAAAATAGCGAATGAATGATTTTGATGGGAATTGTGTTCTTCTATACGAAGAAATGTCAATAAAAAGATATTTTAGCTTCCACTGAAGGGAACAAATTATTGACGGGTTTGAGGATTTCGAATTTTGCAGAAAAACAAGTAGTGCGCAGTTTTTTATGATAAGCGATTTACTCGGTAATTAAAAATAACCAATAACATTTTTTGTTTAAAAAGAATGAAATTGAAACTAATCAATTATCAAATGTATTAGGTGCTATTTTAGACACTTTACACAGTACTGATTTAAAAATGCTAAAAATACGTTTACATTTTATGATATCGACTTTGGAAAAGGTGGAAAATGTCTCAATTTGACATGTATATTTTTCTTTTTGCTACGTTTACCGATTTTTCGGAAACGGCTTGATCAATCGAGATGACACGTTTTGCTTCTTGTAAGAAATAATTTCCCGTTGATTCAGTTACAAAATATTCTTCCATTTATTTTTTATAAACTATTCTTTTTGCAAAAATCCAATTTTTATGCATACAAATTCGTCAGTTATTCTAGATTGGATCGAGTTATCGACATGAAACCTTTCGCATCTTTTAAGGGTAGTCCATTGACAGGTCCCGTTTGCAAAATATCTCCAAGTTGTTCATTGTTAACTATTATTATTGCAAAGAATTCGTTATTTATCAATTTCAGTTATGTCTGCTCAGTGATTGTTCTGCAATTGTTGGACTCATAACGAGACGATTCTAAAACAACAGCCTAGGCAAGTAGTTTGACATCGCGTTTTTCAATCTAAGTTTCAACTCGTGTTTACGTTGCAAGAAACATTGGTTGGTTGTTATTGTTGCTGTCGTATAAGCGAAATTTCTTGACATAGCTGCGGACATCGTATTTTTTCTTAATATTTTGGAGATGTACGGCCAGAATAAAATAATCTTCCACTTGCTTATATTAATTTTTACTGTGCATAAGTAGTCATGCATTGTGTTGAATACTTGTTGTAGATGGCTTTCGGATTTTAATGATTTATTGTCTCTCACGTATATTAGTAGATCATTCGCGAATGGTATCGCTTTTTTATTTTTATCGCTATCTGTACCGCATATCGCTTATGTATAAACTAAATAAAATGGGGCAATTCACGGTTTCTTGTTATAGGTCGTATTTAATTTTAGATACTTTGGTTGAACTGTTCTGACTGTCACGTAAAATATGTAACATGTTCTAAATTATTTCTATTATTTCTTTGGTGCGGAAATTTCTTTTCGTGAGATTAAAGAAAGGTCCATCCAGCCCGAATGAGTTGAATGCCCCCTCTAAATCTATGTACATCACACGGATGCCATCGTTCGCGTTTCTTGTCCAACAGATATTTGGTGTGAATTTTGAAATTGCGTGTATTCTTGAATGTATAAATTTAAAGTCAAATTGAATGTGTAGATTCGAATATTTTACTAATATTGGGCAAGAGGTGGTTGATAGAATTATTGCTGCCTTTTCTTTCTAATGCTACTACTTGGTTTCTTGATAGTCGTAGATTATAAAGGTGGTAAGCTTTTTAAAATTAGTAGGGATATTGTCAAGTCTTGATGATTTTCTATCATTCAGTTTTATGAAGGTTGACTTCAGCTCATTTTAATTTGTAAAAAGATTCGATGGGATTAAATTTGTATCTCGTTTGGAAGCTATATTTATGTTGCTGAATATGCTTATATTTTTGTTGTTACGTTTGTCTTTATCCATTTGTTGCTTTATTTTGTTCATTGGTTTGCTCATATTTGCTAGTTGTTTTTTCATGTTTCTATTTCATGGATTGCTTTAAGGCGTGCTACAAGTGTATTTAGTTTATCACTTAATTGCCGATTTGTATGACGTCAAGATTTATATTGACTTTGACTATCTCTGAATTTCAGTTTGGTACCTTTAGGATGTCTATGTTATCGTGTTCTTTAGAGCGTCTTTACTGTCAGTTGGTGGGGAAAGTTTTTCGGTACTCTTCGAAAGTTGCATACTATTATTATGTATAGATTATTTATTGATGTTTTTATCTTTATCTGTAAGACGCTGGTTTCGAACGTCGTCTTTTCAGTGTCATTTGACTGTACGACTTTGTGTTTAGCATCATTCTGTATGAGAATTCCAGTTCTGCCAACTTGTTTAGCATTCGATCTATCGATCCTTACGAACGTGTAGTTCCGGAAGTTAATTACGCCTCTTGTGTTTAACCCCTTAACCTACGATTTACGTTCGAGAATTTTGGACCGAAAACGTAAACAAGCACGCGCAGCCTTCGAGCCATTCGCACGACTTGTGTAGTACGATGATCGGGCCAATCCTAAATATTACGGGCATCGCTCGTAGTACGGCGGTCGCGGTTTGTAATTTTCCCCACCACAAATAGCACAGACAAGGCTCCTGATATATTCTTATTATCTCTTCGTATCGTGATCAGTTTCAAGTCATTCTTGGTCACATTCGCACATCGAAATTTATTTGCATAAATTATAGAGAAGCATCCCCACAACATGTTTTCAAGAAAAAGATTTCGTGATGAGAGCAATGAGAATTGTGCTAAAAATTCCTCTACCGAAAGTGAGAGTAGCGATATTATACGTTCTGTTCGAAAAAAATGCATGCGATTAGTTATTGATGATACTTCTCACGACGATCAACTATCAATGCCTTGGCTTTGAATTGTCCGTGGGCGGGTGAGCAGCATACCAACTGCTCCAGAATTGTCCTGGGGAGATGGTAGGGCTTCGAAAACACCCTGTTCGACTTAAGATGAGTGACAGCCCCTGCAGGCCTAACTAATACAGGTAACAAGGTACTGGGTACCTTGCGCGCTGGTTGGACGTAACCTCTACCCCTATGGTCCTAGGGGACCCGGGTCCAGTATGGCGAAAAATTAGCGTCGAGGAATGAGCTTGTAAAACAAAAGACACATTAGTTATATTTTATGTTTCTTCGAGCCGGACCATCTGGTGGATCCACCAAGTGCTAGTACATTCGCTAAAAGTGCTAGTGTATCGCAATATTTGGGAGACGTGGACCCATCACGCAAAAGAAGTTTTTAGCTGATCGATGAAACTAGCTTCGATCATATACACAATCAAACGTCGTCGCTGCTTCGGTTAGCCTATGTCACGAGAACAATCACAAAAGCTGGAATCTCTCAGGAGAAGGCGCATCGCTCGATACCTTCAGCACCCTCATCGTTAAAAATCATTACACCAGTTGCACAAATCGTGCACGTAAAATGCTGACAAAGGAGCCGACGGTTGCAATGACACGTGCCATAAGTGTCGAAATTATATAACTGTGGCACATGATGTATGGATTACGAAATGACGAGAATGATTGCTGCTGCAACCGTCAAATATATTTTGAATAAATAATTGAAGTAAGATCGATACCGTCGATAGACGTTCGTACAAAATGTTCAACAAATAGAATAGACCGCTCGCGGATAACATGATAATAACTCGCTAATAATGATAATTCGTAGATACTCGGTATATACTCGACAATCGCTCAACACTTGATTATTGATAATGAATTACGCTCGCGATCGTGTCCGTTTATTTATACTGGTCGGGGGGAGTCGAAAAATTCAAATTCGGCTTGGAACGACGGATGCCCTCCACGGTAACATTGCTTCTGCCTGGAGATAATCTCGCACTAATTTCGTGTGTCGAGGCGGTATCCGTGATCCGAAGCACAACAACATGAGTCGCTCTCGTTTCGCCTCGTCCTATGACTCATGTGTCCCTACATCACCCGCTACCAGTGATAACGTTATAATTAGGTCGATTTGATAAAACTAATATTTTTTGTGTCGTTAATTTTAAAAGGTTAAATACGATCAATACATTCTGTGTCCGACAATTTACGACTTTCACCCGACACCTGCCTAATATCTATCGGGAAAACGGACTCTTCGCCCATACCGCGTAACGTACCTATTCCTGGTATTTTCGTGTGCGCGTTGATTGTTGTTATTTGCCGTACTTTCGTCGCACGTGCTTGTTCGTCCTACCGGAATCAGTACGTTACGAGTTTCAGCGGTTTTTTTTCTAGGTCATCCGGTACAATAAAGGCATGTTTTAAACGCATTACGGAAACCGTTACGTCGCGATTGTTTATTCCATTTATAAATGTCCTATCGTTCCTTTTTATCACCTTAAATGGTCCGTCGTAAGGCGGCTGTAACAGGCCTCCAATTGCGTCCTGGCGCAAGAAAACGTACGGCAATGACTCTAACTCTTTAAAAATAAATATTTCCTTTTCGACGTGACGCGTAACCGGGTATGGCCTGACTTCCTTTATTCGATCTTGTAGCCGGTTTACGTATTCCGAATTGGCTCGATGCTTTGACGGTAGGAAGAACTCTGCCGGGAATCGTATGTCGGTGCCGTAGACCATTTCGGCCGCCGTTTCGTTAAGATCTTCCTTTAACGCGGTTCTAATGCCCAGTAGCACGATAGGAAGGATTTCGTCCCAGTTGCTCGTGTCGTGGCACTTGCTGCTTTCAGTTGCCTGTGAAAACGCTCTACCATTCCGTTAGACGCGGGATGGTAGGTCGTCGTGCGTAAGTGCTTGACGCCGAGCAACTGGCTTAGTTCTTCGAATAAACGCGATTCAAATTGGCGTCCTTGATCGGTCGTAATTCTTTATGGTACGCCGAAATTAGCTATCCAGTTTGATACGAGGGCCGAAGCAACGGTTGGTGCTTCCATGTCGACGATGGGAATAGCCACGGTCCAACGCGAGAAACGATCGATACACGTTAGACAATATCGATACTTTTGAGATTATTGCATGACAATAATGTCTAAGTGTATGTGCTCGAACCGGCTTGCGAGCGTTTTGAATGTTTCCGCGTGTAAAGATACGTGTCTGGTAACTTTGCACCGTTGGCACGGTATACATTGGCGTGCCCATATTCGACAATCTTTGTTGATGGACGGCCAGACGAAACGTGACGTTACCATTTTTCGCGTGGCACGTATCCCCGGATGGGAAAGCCCATGTAACGAATGGAACACCGTGCGTCGTAACGGTTCCGGTACATATGGTAGCAACTTTCTTGTTGACATGTCGCAGTATATTCCGACGTCCTGATGGGGATATCGTACTTTTCTCAATTGCAGCGCACTAGAGTTGGATTTGAGGATTTCGCGTAGTTCGTTGTCATTCTTTTGCGCTGCAGCCAACATTTGATGGTCAACGAATTTCCCGATCGTTTCGACACTGGATAGAGTGTCGACAACGTTATTGTCTATCCCTTTAATGCGTCGTATATCAGTCGTAAATTGCCCGATGTAATCGAGATGTCTAAATTGTCGTGGCGAACATTTGTCAGGATTTTGCTTGAACGGGTATGTGAGGAGTTTGTGGTCGGTAAAAATAATAAAATCTCTTCCTTCGACGGCGTGTATAAATCTTTCTACCGCAGTGTACATCGCGAGTAATTCTCGATCGTTGGCGCTGTAGTTTTGTTGTGCAAAGGATAGCGATTTAGTCATGAAACCTAAAGATTGCCACGTATTATAAACGCGCTGTTGAAGTACCGCTCCTATAGCATAATCGTTGCATCGACTGCGAGGCTGACGGGCGCGCCGGGAATCGGATGCGCTAACATTGTCGTATCTTTTAAAGCTCGTTTTGACTCGCGGAAGCTCTTTTCAGCTCGATCGGAACACTCGATAGATGCGTTGCGCTTCGCAGTGACCTTCAATAAGTCGTTGAGTGGCTGAAGGATTTTTGCCGCCCTCGGTATAAAAGTTAATCATACCGAGGTATCTGCGTAGATCTTTGATTGTTGCGGGTAGCGGTACTTTAACTACAGCGTCATCGCGTTCGGTTAACGGTTTTATTCCCTCTGCGTTTAAGGTGTAAGCGAGCAATTTTATTTCGCGGACGCCAAATTTGCATTTTGCCAGGTTTATCACAACCCCATATTCGTCGAGGCGTTTAAACAAAATGCGCAAGTGTTCGCGGTGTTGCTCCTCGTTCTCTGACGCTATTAAGAAATCGTCTATGTATGCGTAGACGAAATCCAAGCCTATCGTGATTTCGTCTACGAATCTTTGACACGTTTGTGCGGCGCTTCGAAGCCCGAACATCATGTCGGTCGCTTCGAAAAGGCCGAAGGGCGTTGTAGTCGCCATTTTTTCGATGTCTTCCATTGCGATGGGAATTTGATGGTACGCGCGAACGAGATCGATTTTCAAGAATATATACTTACCATGCAAATTCTGCACGAAGTCTTCAATGTGCGGTGGTGTGTATCTGTCCGGGAAGGTGCGAGCGTTCAATGTCCGATAGTTGCCGCACGGTCTAATTCCTTCGTCATTCTTTGGCATTTGTAAGGGTGATGCCCACAGGCTTCGCGATCGTTGCATCACGCCTTGCTCGATCATAACTTCGAATTCCGCCTTCGCCAGCTTGAGACGATCGGGGGCGAGGCGGCGTGGTTTGGTGTGGACGGGCGGTCCGGGCGTCTTATTAATGTGGTGTTCCACCCCACGCCGAATATTGTTTCTTCGAAACACTGGCGGCCTCGTCAGGTCAGGAAATTCCGCCAGGATTTTATGATATATTGTATTTCCGTTGATTGTTTTGATCGATGGTACGTTGGCCGTGGCGTCGAATCCTTTAGCTGATAGTCGAGTGTTTTTGTCGAGGAGCCGTCTGTTGCGTGGGTCTACCAGCAAACGGTAATGACTCAAAAAATCGACACCGATGATAGGCGTTTGCACGTCAGCCACTATGAAACGTTATTTGCACGTTCGGTGTAGCGATAGATTAAGGGAGACGATGACGGTGCCGTACGTGGCGATTCACGTTTCATTAGCCGCGCATAGTTCGTAGTCCGATTTGTTCGTATGTCCACGAATCTTATTACGCGAATTGAAAGTAACATTCTATATTGCGTAAAACATTTCAGTTTACTGAATCATCGAATCACATAAAGAATCTGCACACAATATAAAAATAGATAAGTAATTGTATATTAGAGCAAATAACACAGGATTTATCCGAAAACGCGATAGTTTTACCTAACGGTAGTATACATACACAAATCGAAAATATAGGGAATCAGATACAAGCAGTAAGAGCTTGCATTGTGTGTCACAGTTTTTTAATTAGTAACAACAGAATAATGATGATCAGTTCACATTCAATACTTTGTTGAACGCATTCACATAAGATTTTTCTATGAGATGCATTACACAGGTAGGCATACTGTATATGTACTGAATCATAAATATGTTTCAGGAAAATCATTTTTAAAGAAAATGGAGGATTAATGTATGGGCAGGAATAGTTGGTTTTTACATCATCCATCCATATGTCTTGCCAAACAAACACGATGGAACATTGAATATGCAATTTTTATATGATGAATTGCCGTCGTTATTCACAGATGTACCTCTGTCTGTCTCATATGGAAACTAATTTCCCTGCATGATATAACACCGTCGCAGTGTTCGACAGTTGTTAAATGTACAACACGAACGTTGGATAGGTCGAGACGGAACAATAAATTAATCGGCAAGGATTCCTTGACCGAACTTATTTTCGTGTCTGGGGACGGTTCCACTTCTGCTCCGGTGGAGGTCGTTCCGACTTTCCTTTTCGCGAACATGGCATGGATGTACGGCCAATTGTGGCTACAGTCTGAAGATCGCCGGTCCAAAATGGGTGGATAAGGACCGGACTAACGGTCGCATCGGCTAAAATTCTGCCAAGAAGTAGGAGACACTTCAGGTACCACGAAATGGATTATTCCACAAAGCAGGGCCCGAATTTTAGTCCCGAAAAGGAGCACTGCAGGAAATTCGGAACAAAAGATCATAAGATAGGATTGCAAAAACGAACACGTGCACTTCGTTACGCCAAGGGACAAACAAAAATGGGCTGCGTTATTGGGTCGCTTTCGGGACCTACCTTAAAGAAGAAGGTGAGTGAAACAGGTCCAAGATTTAAAAAATCAGTGTTCTTTACAACAATTTTCCGAGATTTATGATAATGAGCTTGGGCTGGAAGTGACAACTAGTCGCTAAACGCAACCGCGGTTACGAGATGAACGTAATTACCTATCAGAGGTATGGAGTAATTGTATAGCTCTCCTTAAAAAGAAATAGTTGTAGCGGCACTCGACAGTAAACAATCCAACGGTTTCTGCCCCGTGGCTAACCGCATACAGACCCTATTCTTCGGGCAAGATGATTAGCAGATGTCGATACATCTCCACGGTACCTGATCAGCTAGCCTGAGGACAGGCTAAAAATCTTACGATTTGGTTAACTAAGGTCCTTCAAACGGACAGACAGTCTTTATCCTAACATTCCTTAAATCTATCACCTACTACGGAGAGATATGGAAAATCTGCTTTTCTCACGAATGGCACTTCCCGCTAGCAACTCTCTCTCAAGGTCGGCTAGCATCCATCTCTAACCACCAACATAGAAATTAACCAATTAACAGCAATGTCCACTTCCCTCACTTTCCGAACGAAGGTTTTCCTCGATGAATCCGGTGATATGGTGCCGTGAGACATCATAGTTTTCCCCTGCAGCATCGCCGCGACGGAAAGGAACTATCTCGCGCGATCTCGTCAGCGAGTAAAACAACGTCTTTACGATCCATGAATGCTTCACGTTTTTTAAACAAAGAGTCCGGTTATACTTTGGAGGAAAGTACCTTTGCTATACCGTTGACCGTAGATTCGTTATCGAACCTAAGACCATTGTCATTAGCATCCAATCACCGCGGTTACTTGTTAATTCTGTCATATCCACACTTGTGCTAATAAACATCACCTTGATTGTGTAATAACGATGGCTAATTCCAGTGAAGATTCATTCCACGCCCCTAACTCTAATCCCCCTAACTCCCCTAATAAGAACCCGACATATATATTACACTTATTGTCCGAGAAAATATATATTACGTTATAAATATATATTGCGTATATTCTCAATAAAGAAAGAATTTTCGTTGGAAAGTGATTTTGACAAAAGTACCATTACGCGACGGTATGATGTAGCCATACAATAGTTTAGATTTACATTTTTTATGTTACAGTTAATGATTGAATTTAAATCGCTACAAAAGTGGTACTTTTATACAATATATAATTTTTTCCCGTTCTTCAGGGGAAGAGTGCGAGAACGAGTGTACTCAATGCGGTATGAGCGTTGGCTGAAATAACTGGTTTTGTTATACGATATTGCTGTGCAAAAAATATCTAAAACCTATAAATGGTATATAATGACTAAATATAATATATATTTAACATAATCTCAGGCAGTTACGTTCGAAACAATTTAATTTTTCTGTTTGAACCAAATCGGGCAACCGTGCGTCAACATCAGCTTTATTAGAAATTTGTGACAGAGTATTTTTATTTTATTATTTAGTTGTTTGCAGTTGATTCGTATGTTTGTTCAATTAGAAATCCAAATGTATATCTAAATAGCGAACGACCTTTTTGTGAGGAATGAATATGCTGCTACTGTATCGTAGATGTCGTGAAAGCGGAATGTTTTTTGCATCTCATATTTGGAAATGTGCAGCTCGAATAGAATTGTCCTGAATTTGTTTCTATTAATTTGTGATTTCCAAATTGTTTTTATTACGTGGTGTGAAAAGCTCTTTTTTCGAGCTTTAAGAAAGAAATCCAGCTAGAATGTGTTAAATGCCCTCTCTAAATCTATGAATACCGCTTCGACCCAATCACTCGCGTCTTTTGCCCAACAGATGTATTTGCTGTAACAGATGATTATGCTTGTTACTTGATATGTTCTTGTGTGGCTATTTTCTGTGTAAACTGCTTCATTGCGTGCTCTTAGTATAGACGATTAGTTTATGATTTTCCAAATTAGCCTTTTTAGGCTCTTTATTTGGAGATACTCGCGAGGTTTCGACTATGTAACGCGAAGCGTACCCATGTGGCCCATCAGTCACGTACCCCCAAGTAGACCCTGACCGTTTTCCCCGTTCGGTATATGCTGGATATTTCAGTTGGAATCCAGGCATCTTTGCCAATATCCTAAGCTTTCTCCTTATACTTTATAGCCATCCAGACAATAAAGGTTATTTCCCTACGTTAGTATATTTAGTTTTTCACGGATATCGATAATGATTATCTTATTGTCTTAGTCGAAATGTCGTGTTACATGTCGGCTTTCATGAGTTCCTATTCGTATCCGTTCTGGTTGTGTCATAGTATATCATCTATGTTGTGTTTCTTGGGGCGGAAGGCACTGTTGACCGATGATAAAAGTTCTTTGGGTTTTTATTTGGATATGTTCTTAATTCTACTTTTCAGTAGTTTCTTATGAAGTTGTGGAAGGCTTTTCTAATTTCGAATTCAGTCTCTTTGTTTCTCTGTTATACTGCTGTTGTTACGTCTGGGGACTCTCTACCTAGACCAGGCCACATACCGCGGGCAGGCTGGCAACCAGATGTCCGTACCTCCTCACAGCGTACCCTCAATAGCCTCAAGAACCCATCATAAATTTTAGCAAATTCCAGCTAAGGTCCTTCAGATCGAACAAACATCTTTCTAGTAATTCGTTTTCTAACAGTTTATTGTTTACTACGGTAAGATTCGGGAAAGTTCGTTTTCTCACGTATGATGCTTTCCACTCGCCACTTTCTCTCAGGGACAGTCAGCCCCTTCCTCACCCACAACCTCGAAAATTAACCAATTACCAACGAAGCATATTTCCCTCGCTATCATAGCGAAACCCTGTCTTTAACGAATCAGCTCATCTGATGTCCGTGGATCCACCCATCAGTTTTCCTCCGCAGCATCATTTTCATAGAGAGTCAGTTGCTCGTCTGTTTTCGACCTTTCACCATTCGAACTTGCGCCATTCCACTCGAACTTAGACATTACAATTACTTTCTATCAACTCATATTTCGTTTGTACATCAGTTGTTATAATAAACTGGAACTAATAACTTGTTATATAAGTGTTATAATCAATTTAAGTACCTCTGTTATCCTAACAGAAATAGGGGATCGGACATTTCGCGGCGTCGATTATCTAATCGTAATGGGAATTTACAACTCCCGTTGACGTGCTTTCTCGTGAACGCGTCTCTCCGCGAGCGTACGAAACAGCTGTTCTTTTTCTTTTCCAGCAACGCCAGTAATTTTCCACCGTTGCGTTTGATCTTTCATTTTAATGTACTAATTCTTTGTAGGATGATTTGTTCCCCGTGTTACTATCCTTTCTTCTTGTTTTTATCTTTTGTGCTTGTAGCCACGATTTCTATAAGTAATCCGCGTACGGAATCTGATTTGTTCATGTTTTGCTTGGTTTCAAGAGTATTTTCACGCACTGTATTAGTATCAATTCATTTAATTCATCTGTTATCCGTTTATTCATTGGTGTTAATCCTTTGCGAGAAAACATTTGCGTTGTCAAAACTAGGGCTTTATTTTAATATAACACAATTTTTTGTCAAGATTCAGGAAAACATACTTAGTTTTGCTCCGTTTATGACTCTTTTCATATTCTTCCACGGTGTGGTATTGTTCGTAGCAATTGCGTATATGCAAAGCCGGTTTAATCAAACAAGTATTGAGTAACGAGTAACGAGATTGCAACATACCATGCGATCTTTAATCCCTTCTACGTCATCTCACCGAATGACATGTAAAAGGCCGTTTAGCTTTCCTGCTGTTCCAGAAGTTGATGAAGTATTCTTGGGGTCAGCGTCGCGAAAATCCCCAATTAATTGACCCATAAAGCGACGTACGAAATGCAAATTCGTTATTTTGTTTTTATTCTGTTTCTCCTGATTTACGTTATATAATAAAAATTTATTGTTGATATTTCCAAGCCGCAAAAAATAATTTTCGCTACCATTTGTGGGACTTTCGTATAAAACAGCATGTAGCTGTATACTGGCCTGCTTTGTCAACAGCGCACATATATTTGTGGCGGCACTCGACGACGGAACTCTTTCCGATGGCTTCGCGACACAAAGCGCTATACCATAAAAGCGTAAGGCCGACACGCCCAATGTGTCATCGATATCCCTACGGTTCTTCCGCCGAATATTCGGAAGAACGCAAACGTTGCAACGATCGCGGATATCTAACAAACGCGTGCGTAGTAGAAAAAAAATACTTGTCCAAAGATTAATTCGGTCTTGTACAGCGAAGTGCGAAGGGGGTCCAGTGTAACAGCGAAGCAAGCAGTCGGAAAACGTGGAGTATTGATTGTTGACTGTTGGTTGTTAAATAAACTATATCGTTGAACATCTGGAGTATTTTTTGGGCACTTATACCTTAAACCACCTCATATTTATTGTAATTCACCCGACATTTGTCTTCACTATATTGGTTGTTCCTTCTCTGCGTGTTCGTTTAGTGATGCTTTCCATAATGGTAGTAGCACAAGTGCTAAGCATTTTCACGATTCGTTCCTCTCTCCAAGTCAGTAGCAATATGTCTGCGTCTGTGGGCAACGATCTCAATTTTTGCAATTTTTTAATTTTTTAAATTATTCGAAATAAATTTTCTATTAGTTTGAACAGTTCCAGCGATGTGGCATTTCATCTTTAATAGAATACAAATATACTAATACCAGTAAAATAATGGTCGGCACAAATATGGTATCCTGCAGCGTCAGGGTTTGATTGTAATAAGTTTTGGTACATCTGTGAAACTATTCTTGTACTAATTGGGGGATTAGGCCTGACTAATTCCTCAGTCGTGAAACTGCCATAATATGGCAAAATGGTTTGTATGTTACCAACATTGGCATCCGCGGGAACATTAATCTAGTTTTTGTGCTTTTGTGCTTCATTTGTTACTTTATTTACATGAAGCATTCAAAATATTTGTAAAACTCAGTCTTTCCTAACGAACAAAACACAAGATTCATTGCAAACAAAATTAGTGGAATCTATACCAAAACTCTTAGAAGACGTTTTACTTGCAAATGTATACGGAACAAAATATTAAAGTTAGAATTATTAAATTGTCCAAAAAGTTTCTTCCGTTTTATAAAGAAACGATAGATGCACAACATTTTTTGTTTTGTATTATTTTATTGTATTATGTATGTTCTGTCATGTTTTGTTCCAACTGTAAAGCAAAAAATAGAATAAAAAGATATGTACAACTAACTGTAGAACAAAGTAGGTCAGACATAGTTGAATAAAATAATATGAAATAAAAAATGTTGTGCATCTAATGTTTCCTTATAAAACGAAAGAAACTTTTCGGATAACCTAATATAACCTAACCTGTATTCTGTTGATCATCTAGTCATCAACCGTTTTGTAATTGTACAAGTGTACGTTTCGTTCTGAATAAAGCGTTTCTTAAACTTTTCCTTACATATTGAAAGATAAAAGGTCAAAAAAGCGATATATCATGCTTTAAAAAACGGCAGCAGTGTTAAGGACACTGCATATGACTTATGTCATGTGAATAAAGGTTTTGGAAAAATACAGTTTAAAATAAGATTTGATTGTACGGAAGTGCCTTTCATCCCTGTCGTTGATATACGTTGAAGTGGTCGCCACTTCTAAGAAAACTCTACATCTGGTCTTTAGTTTTTCTCAAGCATTGAAGCCACCGACAGATTATAGACAAAAGACTGCATCGGAGGCAAACCATAAACGGTACACATGCAACGTTGGCTTCAGGGTTCTTCAGTCATAGGGAAACACTGCTAGCGTGCGTATCTGGATCAGCTCATATTGTATTCCAAACTTTGTACTTACACTTTGTATTCAAAATATATATATTTTATACCTTACAATTTATCCACACGTGCCTTTGTATTCACATACCTCCAATAACATTAACAATATAGAAAAGCATAAGAGAAGTTGGGAAGCTGCTAAGTAAGCTTTATTATTTCGTTTAGGTAGCATTAATGCGAAAAATCCGTACCGATAACGAATAATTTTCGGTTTCAATGAGCATGATGCTTCAGGGATAAGCTTTTTGAAATTGTAAATCTTATTTTAACATAACTTCGAAATGCAGAAATCGATATCAAAAAACAAAAGCTATTTAATCTCATAAATGTAACGTTGAAGCGTTTTCGTTCATTCAATGACATATTTTGACCTCGTCTTATGAAAATCTGATAATTGAATTGAGATCTTGCGATTAGATATGTGTATATAAATAACGAAACTATAACATTTACTAAAGATTTACCACAAACTAAAGAACTCGATAAATATCATAGCACACCGAATTTATTAGACCACTTAAAACATAATCAATCATTTTAACCTTCATAGTTTCGAAAATATGAAATTAGTTTTTCGGTTACTTGGCCGTCGAATGACTTTTGTGATTAAATTACCAGACTATTTTATCATTCACAATAAATTAAACTTCTGTAAAACATGTCCAAGATGGGTTTCAAAACAACTTACTGACAATCACGAAGAAACCAGACTTCGTGTGTGCAGGGAACTTGAAGAACGCTACTTGACCGAAGGAAATGAATTATTGGAAAGAATTGTGACTCGTGATGGGACTTGCATCCATCATTATAAGGAAATCAGCAAAGCACGTGGAGGCATCCAAATTCACTAAGGAGAGAATGATTCAAAACCCAACGATCGGCTGGTAAAGCGATGTTAAATGTCTTTTGGGATACCAAAGGTCCGATTTTTTCGTGATTTTTTCAGAACACCAGTGTACTGTAAATGGCCAATGCTACAGAAAGACGCTTCAAAAGAAAATGAAATTTGCAAGCTACTGAAGAAACGACGAGATTTGCAGAGAAAAATAATGCTTTCTTCTTCAAGGTAACGTGCGACAACATACTGCGTAATTATTTCTTGAAACCATCAAAAGACGGAAATTCTACCACATCCACCCATACAACCCAGACATTGCACCATCTGATTCCCTTCTGTTGAACTTTCGTTCTTTGCAGAGTCAAGGTTCAAAGAATTACTTTAGAGTTGACCTTCTTTAAGGAATTCAGTTATATTTTCACGGACGAAAACCTATGTGATATAATTGCAAATAACATCAACAACAGTTGCGTTACATGTAACAACCAGAAATCTATTAAACAACTATGAAAGATGTTAAAGTATCTTTTTATTTTTTGGTAAAGCACAAAAATTATTTCCATTTTGTTTCTCTGACGCCTTTAATTCTTTTAAGTTTTGCTCGGACCATTTAGCGAGATTTCGTTGCTGAGAACATAAAAGTATTATAGTGATATGCTGTTATCTGTTTTTGAATTTTATCACTATATGTAATACTTAGTTTCTTGGGTGCAGAAATTTGTTTGTTCGCACTTATGCTGCATTATAAGAACTGCGTTATAACAAATTTAATTCAGTAACTAATTTGAGAATATGCATTGCGAGTAAAAGGATTATTAAAACCCACTCAATGCATTCATTAAAGTTGAGATTTAGGTAGTTTCATAATGCGCGGGGAGCACGAAGCAGCATGGGTTCTCAGGGTGTTGGACCACTCCCTGGGAAACCCAGATGGATCTGATATTCTCCAATAGCTAAGTGGTGGCTAGTCGGTGTCTTTGGCGCACGCCAGTTTGCCGATCCGGCGCGTAGAATTTCGGAGAAGTTGGGCCCATACCTGCCAAGACCACTCACGTCACCTTCTTGTGGGGATCTCTGTCACCCCGCGCCGGCTTGGTCCGGTGTGGAGTCTGAAAGTGTGAGTGGCACCGGGACTAGAACTTCCATTGACGACAAGGCAAATATGCAATAACAAAGACGGGTATGCCAAAGAAAACACCAAAGAACATTTACACCAGAAAGAACACCACAACCCGGCGTGTCCCTGGACGTGGTCAACGCCTTAAAGAGCAAGGAAAAGGATAGGCCGGGCCCTCGAGTTTCATCGGGTGTCCGCTTACCTGCCGGGTGTGGTCCGGGCCGTCCTCCGGGTCCGTAGTATCGTCTACACCGGGCGGGGCGGAAGGATGATGGGGAGGGCGGTGTGCCATGGTGTCTCGCAAGGTTTGGTATTGGACCCGTTGCAGTGGGACATCGCGTATGACGCGATACTTCGGGCACCGATGCCCCCAGACTCTGCCCTGACGTGCTACGCCGACGACACATTGGTGCTGGTATGGGGGTAGACATGGGGCAGATCCGTCCGTCTGGCGGAACTGGAGGTAGCCTGAGTGGTCGCCGCGATCAAGGGGTTGGGGCTGGGGGTGTCCTCCGAGAAGTCTGAGGCAATGTGGTTTTGCCGGAGGGCCGATTATGGGACACCTCCGGCGGACTACCGCCTGAGGTTGGTAGAGGCGGAGATCGGGGTCGAACCCAGTATGAACTATTTGGATCTGATTCTAAACAGCCACTGTACCTTCGGCGCTCACTTCGAGCGTCTAACACCGTCGGTCGAGACAACGGCGAACGCCTTAGGACGCTTGCTGCCTCGGCTGGGTGGGCCCGGCGTCGGAGTGCGTCGGCTGTAAGCCGGCGTGATGCGGACAAAGCTCCTTTACGGAGCTCCGATCTGGGCAGAGGATCTGGTGACCAACGGTCGCAGTCTACTGATGATCAGGAGGTTGCACGGAACGGTGGCCGTCATGATAGCACGCGGCAGCGACGGTGCTCGCCGGGCTTCCCCCGTTGGACTGCAGACCTTGAAGTGCGGTGGACGCTGACGCTGGGGTACAGGCTCGGCGAGCCTTGCTCGACAAATGGCGCGCCGGCCGCGACACGAGAACGCCCTTCGAAACTGGGACGTTTGGTTGGACGAAGGCGCACCTCCCCTGACCTACAGAGTGACGCAGGTGCTTACGGGACACGGGTGCTTCGGTGAGTATCTGCACCGAATCGGGAAAGCGGCGACCGCGGTTGCCACCACTGCGATGCAGGTGTGGACTCGGCGCTGCACACGTTGGAACATTGCCCGGCATGGATCGCGCCGCACTACTCTCTCACCGTGGAAACAGGATACGACCTCTCGCCGTCGGCGATTCTTGAAGCATTGCTGACGAGCGAGAGAGGCAGGAAGACCGTAACTTCCTTCTGCGAACTAGTTATGCTGCGGAAGGAGGCAAAGGAGCGGGTGAGGGAGCGGGATTCCCATCCCGAGAGGATCGGCCGATGAGGGCGCAGCGGTGCCTGCGACGCGACTACACGGGGCGCGCTAGGACCACCGCGACCACCGATGGGTGTTAAACATAGGTGCTGGACTCTCCAGCACCCGGGGGCCACCAAGCAGTCCGGTTGGGAGTCCGGACGTCCCCCGGGTATGGGACGGATGGGAAGGACGTGACATGGCAGCACACCGCGCCGCTTGCGGACAAGTTATTGTGCGCGGGGTGCCTGTTGGGTCGCCCCAGCGGTTCCTATGCTGCCATCGATCGCAAGAGGGACGGTCTTCGTGGAGGTTACAGTCGGTTGGAGTCCGACACTACCAGGCCGATCTTCCCCCTACCAGTAATACACGCGTCACATATGCGCTAAATCATCACGAGTCGTTACTTCCCTTGATTAAAAAAGTCCTCGAGCGCAAAAAGTTAACCCTTTATACTTGAGAGGTGATTTTCCGTCATCATAGCCTTCCATGTGGCAACTCGGGTGGAAAATGAAATTCACAGCCGGCGTAAAACCTGCAAGACCACAGGTCTTCTATCCTCAAATGTTCAAAAACCATTGGATTTCTTTAAGCTGTGTTTTACCGACGACCTGATAAATCAAATAATTACTGAAAGTAACAATAATGCTGCAAAAAAGGTAGGAGGGAGGACGTGTTTCCCCGTTCAATTTGGTAAAAATGGCATAATATCGCTGTTACATCCGGTGACTTTCTACGTTCGAGGCATCCATCAACTCTGTACGTAGAATTAAGCAGGTCGCAATAATCGAAAGGAACGGTCATAAAACGAGTCCTTTTGAGTTACCATTGAGGCCGGTAAGTGGCTTAAAAATAAAAAATATGGGAGACGTGGGTTTTTCCATGTCTCCCATGATTCCACCGGCATGCGATCAGTGGTGGGGCGATCACCACCGAACCAGAGTTTTCCTTCGCAACAGCATCGTCATAGGATTTCAGTCGATCTACAACGACAAATCAGTCGACATCTCTGGAATAGATCTACGAACTTAGAACATTCAACATCTTAATCATTCATCTGCTTCTGTTATATCTTACGCAACAGTGTAAACATGTTCTGTATATAGTTGTTGGAAATATATATTATAATCTGTTAACCTCAGTGTTATACTAACTCAACCACCCCTATAGTCCTAACAGAAATAAAGGAATCGATCTGCGCGTGGCGTCGATTATTTTAATCGTAACGGGAATTTACGACTCCCGTTGACGCGTTTCCTCGCGATCGCGTCTCTCCGCGACTGGTAGAACAAACAATCACCAAAGAAGAATTTTGGACATCAGTAGCCAATATACAAGAATGTTGATCAAGACACCAAGCCACATTCCATTTTATTCCGATACATTTACAACAGATAGATTTACGCAAATTTTTTAGATGTTACATGTGAAAATACTACCAGCACAAGGTGCTAACTCTACAACACGTTTGCAGCTAATAAGTGGTTATCTTGATTATATGAACTCCAAATTTTTGAACTATTTTTTTCTGCCTTATTATGGAAGCCTTACAGCACAAACATTGATAAGACCGGACTCTCCAGTATCCACTAAAATTCCACTGCACTTGTATACAATGTCATTGAATAAAATACCCGGATCGCAAAGACACGATATGCTTACAGACCGTTATTATACCAGTTATATTTCGGCTACTGAATTACATAAATTAAAATGTTATTTGACCGGCACAATATTGATAAATAGAAAAGAATTGCTAGCTGGGATACAAAAGCTAAATCTGAGAAAATACCGATAATAGCTTATCGCATGAATAATAATTTGGTTCTAGCGTGGAAGGATAAGAGGATCGTCACATTATAGACAAATTGGCATAATGCAGAGATGGGTACCGTGGAAGGAACTCTCCGTCATAGAGCTTGGACTGTCATCAAAGAACCTATTGTAATTATAAATTACATCAAGTTCATGGAAGGAGTTGATCGGGCTGATCAGTATGCCTCGATATACTGCTTTATAAGAAAGTCATTTAAGTGGTAGCGCGAATTATTTTTTTGCGGGGAATGGAAATTTCTTTAACTAATTTATATATTCTATATAGATTAGTAAAACAGAAAAGGAACGAAACGTCACTTAATCGTCTGCGATTTATAAAAACTTTAGTAGACCGATTGAGAGGAGATTTTTGACAACCGCGAGATCGAGCTTCGACGTCGACTGCTAATTTTGATAAAATTCGGTTAAATGGAAAGGTCCACGAAATTTGAAGAGTATGGTTAAACAGAATACGAAGAATCCAAAGTGAAATTGGATAGATAGCAATAGTTTGTGTTACTATTGATTTATGTACAAATATGTATATTAATATGAATTCTCTCCGGCAAAATAAATACGGATAGTTTAGAGGCTGTATTTCAGAATTGGCAATTGGAAAGTAAAATAACAGCTGTAGTTTCTGATAACGCAACGAGTATCAAAACTGCAATCAGAATACTTGAACGACCTAACCTTACCAGTGATATGTGTCGAAGTTTAGTAACATATATGAAATGTAGCAGCACCGTAGCAAAAGATAAATTGCAAAGAATGCAGAATCTTGTCAATGTGTGCAACCAAATTGATAACAGAAGTGGAAACAAGATGGAATTCTGCATATCAAATATTCAATAGACTAATCGAACAACAATCTGCTGTAATACTAACTCTATCAGCATTAAAATATCATTTTAAATTATTAACAGATTTAGAGTGGAATGTCCTTGGCATAACTGCATCCACTTTAGTGATATTCTTCATACTTACAAAGGAAGTTGATAGAGATAAAGTAAATTTGTCTAAAGTAATAGCAATTAAAAAACAACTAATAATTCCATTATATACATCCATCGAAGGAATATATTTACCTTGCGACAATAATTAATGTACTGTATGGATTATTACATAAGAGTTGTTAAAAATAATAATTTTTATGTAATAAGTACATTATGGGATTCGAGATTTAAAATACTGGTCGCAAGGCATCGAATCAGGTGACAATATATCGCTTTGATCGTTTTCAATACCGAAGTTAAAACTACAAATATAAATGTCTCTAGGTAATCTATAACTGCGATTGAAAAATAACAGCGAATAAATTATTTAACATCGACATATGTAAGTAAATAGTAAAAGAGATTCTTTACTATTCTCGTATTACGATGCAATTATTTCAATATAAAAATATTAACAAATACCCTACCTCTTTTTTTCTGAGTGCCCTCAATGTTAATAAAGTTAATTAATTCTTTCTTGGTCAAAATTCGTTCAGCCACCTTTCGGGAAAGGAATTTGGTATCCTTGTGAAAGAGGATGAAGGATATAAGTTCGAAATTCTAGATACGTGGCGATTATTATTCAGATCCTCGAACAGGATATATCGAAATTCAATCTCTGACTTGTACTCACAGAGTATGATACAGTCCACTTTAAAGTACTCGCTGCGCGACAAGCAGATTTGTTGAGATATGTATAATCTTTCGTGCTGGACTAGGTTAAATGCGTGTTAGAGTTACTTGTATGTGAGTATCAGTGTGTGGATACATGTGTGTGTAGCGTCAGAGCGCGTCCAGGCCTGAGTTGAGACAAAGGACGTTTGGCAGTTGTGAAGAAGCGTCCAGAAGAGTCGGTTAGCAGTCGTCGAGTGTAGAGAAAGTGAGGAGACGCGTCCAAGTATGTATCGAAGAATATGTGAGAAATCCTTCTAGTAATAAATGTATTATTATTTAAATATTACATCCCAGTGTATAGTCAATGTTCCTTCAACATTATTTCGGCACCAAGGATCTACAATTCTTAACATGGTAGCAGATAGTGGTTGCTGAGATTTAAGGGTAAGGAACCACGTGTAACCGGGAGTGAATGTGTAAAAGTTGATCTAGAAAAAATAATATACAAAAACGAATCAAGATGCCAAGGGACGAAGAAATTAAGGTTCAAATATTCGATGGACGCGATTACAAAATGTGGAAAAAAAGGATATTAATGTACTTAAAGTGTAAAAAATGTTATGAACCGGCTACACGAGAGAAAATGGACACGGATGCGCAAGATAACTGGGATGAAAAGAATCAATGGACTATGAACTACATCTATAGTAGTATAACGAATGAACAATTAGAATTTGTTGGTGATCAGAGCACTGCTTTAAAAATAATGAAAAAATTTGATGAGATGTATATGAAGGAATCAACAGCATTGCAAATCTACATAAGAAGTAGACTAGACATGATGAGGCTGAAAGACTTTGAAGAATTAAATTCATTTTTCACGGAATTTGAAAAAACGATAAATGAATTAAAGAGTGCTGGTGCAAACATAAGTGAACGTGAAAAACTCGACTACATGCTGAAAGCACTACCAGAATCATTGAGCTATATTGGTGACTTAATCGACTCAGTGAAAGAAAGTGATCGAACGTGTGAATTTTTAAAAAATAAAATTACAATGTGGGAAACGCGTAGCAAGAAGGATAATGATAGGACGAGGTCAAATGTATTCACAGCTGAAAAAAAGGACATAAAGTGCTATGGCTGTGGAAAGTACGGCCACGTGGCAAGAAATTGTACAAACACGTGCAGAAGCGGAAACAACGGAGGAGCGCAACGGCAAGGAGGTGCGTATCAGCCGCAGCAGAACAGAGGTAGCTGCGGACGAGGTTTTGGCCGAAGAGGACGAGGATATGGTCAACGAGGACAAGGCAGAGGCTGGCAACAACGCTACAATGGGGCAAGTCAACGCGACGCAAATTATTCACACAACGAAGGCTACGACAACCATAAAATTGGATCTTTCCTAACGAGAGTAGAGCGAGAAAATAGTAAGAATGAAATTACGGTATATACTAGCGATACGCGAAAAATAGATTGGATATTAGATAGTGGATGTTCAGATCACATTGTAAATGACGACTCTTATTTTGTTGAATACAAAAATTTAAAAAATCCGATAAATGTAAAGTTAGGAGACGGTAGAATTTTAAAAGGAACAAAAGTCGGAAAAATTCTAACTTACTTTGAAGTAAACAAAAGGAGGATTAAAATCATAATGTCTAATGTATTTTATGTGAAAGAAATGGATAATAACTTGATTAGCTATGCGAGAGTAACGAATGAAAATAAGGTAGTCTCAGCAGGAAATACTTCAAAGATATATAACAAATACGGAAAGTTGATAGGGATCGCATTCAAAGACCATGGTTTATATAAAATAAGTAGTTACATTGAAAGGCAAGAATCTCACGCTAAAAATGTAGGAAGAATGACAAATAAGGAAAAATTTCATAGGATCTTAGGGCATGTAAACTTTAATTATTTAGATACAATGTGTAGAAAAAAACTAGTTGAGGGAATGCCAGAAAATTTTGAGCAAGTAAAAATAAAATGTGGTACATGTATCCAAAATAAAATGCATAATTTACCATTCCAAAATAACCGTAATAGAGCACGCGAGATTTTAGAATTAGTACATACCGATTTAAATGGACCTCATAATAATACTGGGTTTGATGGATCTAAATATTTCTTAACATTTATAGACGACTACAGTAAATGTGCATTGATTTATACTTTGAAATCAAAAGATGAAGTTTACAATTGTTTCCTTGATTATATAAATAAAGTTGAAAATCTCACTGGTAAAAAGATAAAGAGATTAAGATGCGATGATGGAAAAGAGTATATAAACAAAAACATGTATAATTTAACTAGAGAAAAGGGAATTGTCGTAGAACCATGTCCACCTTATGTTCACGAGTTAAATGGAACAGCTGAGCGTTACAATAGAACAATCATGAATTCCGCTAGATGCTTATTATATGATTCAAAGCTGAATATTAAGTATTGGCCGGAAATAGTTAGAGCCGCGGCGCACTTAAAAAATAGAACCATTACAAACACATATGAAAACAAAACACCATTTGAGATATTTTTTAAGAGGAAACCGAATATAAATAATTAAAAATTGTACGGAAGTAGAGTTTTCGTAAGAATACCTGAAATTAAAAGAAATTCGAAATGGGACAAAAAAGCAGACACTGGGATACTCGTAGGTTATGAAAACAATGGATATAGGATCCTAGTTAATAATAAAATTATAATTGCAAGACACGTAGAATTTGTAGATGTAGATGATAACTTAGTAGGATTTCAAGGAGAAGATGGACCAGACAATGAAACAGAAAAGGATTCAAACGAAGTTCATGAAAATGAAACAAATGACGAAGAGGTCGAGCAGGTTACAATAAAAGAGGAGAGAAATTTAAATAACGGATCAGAAAGAGAACTTGAGGACGTAGGAAAAAATTTGAGAAGGTCAGGGCGTGAAAGAAAGAAACCTCAAAGATATGGCCAAACGAGCTCATATTTCATTTATGTGAATGTAGTTAGCGCAGACAGTCCCCAAACCTATGAAGAAGCTTTAAGTGGAGATGACGGCAATGGATCGAGAGATGGATAGTTTAATCAAAAATGAGACCTGGCAATTAGTGGAGAAACCAAAAGACAAAAGGGTATTAGACCTGAAATGGATATATACAAACAAATCTGATAACCGTAAGAAAGCGCGACTAGTTGATAAAAATAATATTTTTTTTTGATAAATTAAAATTTCAACAAAAGGAAATACTAGAAGATTTATACTCTACAGTGGCAAAAATGCAAACGTTGAAGTTATTACTATCCTATTGTTGTCAATATGGTTTGACGATCATGCAAATGGATGTAGAAACAGCGTTCCTAAACGGACCTATAAAATCGGAAGTATTTGTAAAACAACCTATAGGTTACGACGATAAAAGCGGGAAAATATGTAAATTATCAAAAGCATTGTATGGATTGCGTGAAAGTTCAAGAGCTTGGTATGAATGTTTCGACGAGTATATGAGAAAATTAGGATTTCAAAGAAGTAAAAGCGATTATTGTCTATATACGAAGTATGAGAGCGATGATATCATATATCTAATTCTATTCGTAGACGACTTATTAATATGTGGAAGAAACAAAACAAAAATCGATGAAATTAAGAACAAATTGTCAAACAAATTTGCGATGAAGGACTTAGGTGAAGTAAAGACTTATTTAGGAATAAACATTGAGTACGATAATGAGAAGGGTGAGATGAAATTAGATCAAAGTAGTTACATAGAGTCATTAGCGAAACATTATAATATAGAAAATGGTAAACTATATTCCACATCAATGGAACAAAACTTAAGTTTAGAACTCGCACAATCAGCCTCAGACGATATAAGATATAGAAATCTCATAGGAGCTTTATTATATATTAGTACTGAAACAAGATTAGACGTTAGCTATAGTGTAAACTATTTAAGTCGATTTCAAAACAGTTATAACGAGACCCACTACAAGTATGCATTGAGAATTTTGAAATACTTATATTTGACTAGGAAATTAAAACTAACTTATAAAAGAAATTTGAATGCTGAAGTTATTGATTGCTTTGTTGACGCTGATTGGGCTGGAGATAAAGTAGATAGAAAATCCACCACAGGGTTTATCATAAGATTTTTCGGAAACGCAATTTACTGGAAATCGAGAAAACAAAGTAGCGTGACAAAATCATCAACAGCCGCCGAGTATGTAGCTTTATCCGAAGCCGTGAGCGAAATAAAATTTGTAAGAAATTTGCTGAAAGATTTCAAAATAATTATCGAGGCACCGATAAAAATTTACGAAGATAATTCTGGAGCAATCGCGATATCAAAATTTGGAAACTTAACTAAAAACTCTAAATACATCGAAGTTCATTTCCATTTTGTGAATGAAAGTTACGAAAATAAAGAGATTGACATTATAAAAGTAGATTCAGAAAATAATGTAACTGATATTTTAACTAAGGCTCTAGGAAGAAATAAATTTGAAAATTTTAGATTAATTTTAAGAATGGTTTGATTGACTTACAAAAAGGAAATGAATATACAGCACGAAAAATTAAGGTGGTGTGTTGAGATATGTATAATCTTTCGTGCTGGACTGGGTTAAATGCGTGTTAGAGTTACTTGTATGCGAGTATCAGTGTGTGGATACATGTGTGTGTAGCGTCAGAGCGCGTCCAGGCCTGAGTTGAGACAAAGGACGATTGGCAGTTGTGAAGAAGCGTCCAGAAGAGTCGGTTAGCAGTCGTCGAGTGTAGAGAAAGTGAGGAAACGCGTCCAAGTATGTATCGAAGAATATGTGAGAAATCCTTCTAGTAATAAATGTATTATTATTTAAATATTACATCCCAGTGTATAGTCAATGTTCCTTCAACATTATTTCGGCACCAAAGATCCACAATTCTTAACAAGATTAATGCCACAAAGGAACTTTCGAATATATATAAATCTGAATCATAGCTATTTCCAAATTTCTATTTAATTTGCAATTGCTGAAATCCATCACATTCCCATTTGGTAATGAACCCAAAGCATTACACTCACTTCGGGACAAATTGTTTACTACATCCTCCAAATAGATTAATAAGTGGGCAGTTATATAATTGTGAATATACTAACAAACTTGTAAATATACCTCAGCAGTGGTTGCAGTTATCGTATATGACTCTGAAATAGGATGGTATTTCTGTTTTCTTTTTGAAATAATGATTAATATGGATATAATTGAATGTAAATAATTATAGTCTCTTTTTGCTTGTTTCAGTAATTAATCACATTGTTCTCTTGATAGTTGCGTATCAACAAATATTGAGAAAACTTTCAGACTGGATAACTCTTTTCCTTCTTGGTGAATACTTCAATAATTTTTTCTGTACCTTGTCACTCGCTCAGAACATTTTGTAATATCTTTCAATATTATCGAAGCATCCATCAAGTCAGGAGATCTTTATTTTTCTTGGATAACAAATATTAATTCGCAAATAGGTGTATTTTCACGGAGGCCTGCCCTTTGTCGTTTACCACGTTCGTATAAATCGGTGAAAGATTTCGTTGCCTGTGCAGGTCGAGATTTTGCAACAGGTACTTTTACTTTTCTTACAGTCAACTTTCGTATCTTATTTTTAAAATCTCTTCCTTATAATTTATAAACTACCACCTACGTTCAAATTCATATTTTATGTAAGATATTTTATGCCGAAACGCTCGACGTACTTCTTTCGAATAATTCCTCTGGTTAAGCAAAATGTTCTCGAGGTACTTAAATTCTTTTATGAATGTTTTCATCTGTGCGTTGCAGCGATATATCAAATAATTGTTTCCGCGTCATCGGTTTAATTCCCGATGGGCCCGTAGTTTGTATCGAAGAATTTGCTGACAGTTTGGTATTTACATATACAGATATATATGTAATGGTCGTAAATCTCAGGGTAATTCAGGTGATCGATTCTGAAGTCTGAAAATCGAGTTCATTGTGAAAATACTTAAATGAAATACAGGAGTAAATAAGTTATGTGCGATGTCTACCCTATAATCGAGAATCGATTTTCAACGTCCTGAGCGACCGATCTTTCTTCAAAATCTTCAGTGTTTTAAATAATTATTCATTCTTCTGTGGTCTTGTCTATCTCTGATGTTGCTCCCTGTCCGTCCGTTTGGTAAATGAGTGAAACAAAAGAAAGTCGCTGTGTCCGTGAAACAAAGAAAGTCGTGCTGTCCGTAGACAGAGAGAGTCCCTATCACACGTGAACTCTAGGGAGTTTACACCTCCCCTCCACGTGCTGACAATTCGCTCTTGGGAATTATCATCTCTAAAAGGAATTAATTTACTCGAATGAAAACAATTGCCACCACATCTCCGATTACCATCCACTTCATACATTGTGTTCGAAATCCTTCTCAGAATTTCGAAAGAGCTTGTCCGAATTTCATCAAACTTATTTCTGTTTAATTTTTTACCACTATGAACGAAAACCATATCTTCAATTTTGAATTCGTGTCCTCTTCTTGTCTTATCATATCTTTGTTTGTTAATTATGAAATTCTTCACTGAATTTTCGAATGCTTTTTTCTGTCTTCTTCTAGGTTTATCCTATTTTCAATTATTCCTTTAGGAACGATCTCAATTACCTTTCCATGTAGCAAATGATTCGCTGAGAATCCAGTGACACTGTGTCTCGTGTTATTATATTCGTGCACACATTCATCCGCAACTTTTGTCCAGTTTCTCTTTTTATTTCAGTTAATTTTGCATCGTATCCAGTTTACCAAGGTTTGATTTACTCGTCCATTTGAAGTTGGACATTCTGTCGAGGTGATAATTAATCTGATATCTTTCTCTTTTATATAATCTTGAATTTCATTGGGTGTTATTACTGGGTATCGGTCTGCCAGAATAATTTTTATGGAATTAGTTTCCGTTCCGTCTAGTTTATCAGTTTTATAATATCTTCTGAGCGCTGCGTTTTTGACGTGGACATGTAAACGATCCTTGAAAAATGATCAATGTTGATGTGCATGTACTTCTTGGGTGAGTTGTTATTGGAGATCATTGCGACCGTATCGAATGACATTATTTCGAAAGGTTTTTTTGCTGGTCCCAGTTTAGACATAAATCCAATCTGTCTTATTGTTCTGCTTTTATTCTTTACGCAAATTTCGCATTGTTTACAAAATTTGCTAATTATCCGATTCACATATTTTAAATAGTAAAAGGAACGAATTTTATTCAGAATATGATTCTTTCCAATGTGGCCAAGGAAATCATGAATCGTTTTGACAATGTGTTTACCAAAATGTTGTGAAACGAATATACGTTGCCGTCCTCTAATATTTTTGCAGAAAATTTTCGATTTTTTTGTGACATTTTGGGTATTTCCAATACTTTTCCTGTTTTCTTCCTGATCCTGAATTATTTCTTGCCTTGTAATAAGATTTGTCACTTTCAGAACATTCTCTTCATTTTCAAAGTTATCTAAAACAGGGTTCCGAGAAAGTGAATCTGCTTCAATGTTGTCAACGAATTTGTCCGTTCCCATGTACTCAGTGTTGTTTACCTTTGTTCTCTTCTGATCATTCTTTCTCCCTTCTTTCTTCTTGAATATTATTTCTTCTTCTTTGTGATTTACTTCTTCCATAGTTCTTAAGTTTTCATCTTGTCTTAATTTGAATTTCTTTATGGCGCCCAATCCTAGGGTAAGGTCGTATGTGAAATTGTCATTGCGTACTATATAAACATCTATCTCTTTTTCTATTTTATTAATTTTCATTCTGAGTTTCGCCCGGCTACTCGTGAAGTCCTTACCACTGACTGTTCTGAACATTCTCTTATCTTTTGTTGTGTCTGCTTTTATTTGGTCAATGATCTTTTGATTAATGAAGCTTGCATTGGCTCCAGTGTCGTAGACACCTTCAACCTCTTTCTGATCATTGATTCTAACTCGGAGTTTTATCAGTGGTTCGTACTTCTCCGGGCATTTTACTTTTTTTTCCATTCCCATTCTATGTTATTGATTCCTCGTTTTCGGATGTAAATATTTCAGTTGAATTGACTTGTTTGAAATTCTTCGGAGCATTTTTATATGTTTCTGCATATTTCCACGGAGTGGAATCTGCCAGGAAAATTCGGTGCTTCGCAAACCAAGCACGGTTGTTTCTTGAATATTAGATATGAATTTCTGACAGGACGCATATTTCTCTGCCTTTCTTTTTCTTTCATCTGCTCCTCATTACTGAAATTTTTCTTACGATATGCTTCTTCATACTGTCCCAACGTTCTAATCAAATCATCCGTTGAGTGTATCGTTTCCTATCTTGAATATGAATAGGTAGCCCAACAGCGATTAAATTTATTCTTGTGTTTTCCGTTTTCTCTCTCTCTTTCTCTCTTTCTCTCTCTATTTCCGATATTAAACGTTCTTTTTTTATGGCGGACTCAATAAACGAACCTGCCATGTATTTGAAGTTATAGGCGTACCGTCCTGCAGACCAACCCTTGTTGCTAAAAACTTTATTAAAACTAAAGTTTTCCAAACTTTCCAGTTGTATTTTTTTTTTCTACGACGTATTTGTTTGATACCATTCTACTTTTCCCAAATACATCCTCAAACACTTGATTTTCTTCTCCTCATTTTGGATTTTTAGTTTTTCTCACTCCTTTTCATACTCTGATATCCAATCTGTGGCTTTTTGTGTTCCATCAAACTTCATAATTATTGTATTTCTGAAGGAGCTTCTAACAGTCTTTCTATATCTAGATTGGACCTGGTTTTCGTCTTCATTTTCCGTCTGGAAATGATTTCTGCTTCCTCAGAATACATGTTCTGAAATACGAAATTCATGTCCGTATCGATATATGATGCCGCCATCTCGTCGTCCATTGTGAGTATGATGTTTCTGTATTGGCCTACGTTGGTTAGACTTTTCGAGGCGTTCCTGACTATTGCCGAATTGAACAACCGAGGATGATAATTTCTCGCTTGATATTTCAACGGAAAAATGTAACACACTTCATCTTCCGGTTTCCTCATGGATTCTATACACTCTATATTTTTAACGTGTCTTCGTTAATAGTGATACGGAGAATAACCTTGAACGGCATGGTGTGGAGAAAATCGATTTGTGATGTTGTAATAATTTTGGAAATCGGACGATCAAAACTCAAAACTCTCCGCTTCAAATCCTTCTTCTCTTTCTCCTTCCAACTCTTTGCTTTTTCTTTTCTTTGTTCTCCATCTTCGCTTCTCGAAATCCTGTTTTATTCTCTCTCCTAAGTCCCCGTCCTTCTTTATTTATATTGTTCGACCGACTCCCAGTAAACACAAGGAAAGTTAAACTGTCGATTGGTGTTCTAAATTCTGTAGAATTTATATGTATATATGCTAACTATACGTAACACGTTAAACATAAATCGTAAAATGAAAAAACATATATATAATAAGCTGCTTGATGACGCAATTTCAACGGAATATAAACCGTTCGGAATTTTGAGTGGCCGTCCGTTTATTTCTCGGGCGGGCCCTATTCCTTCTTTAGGAAATTCCGAATTACGTGTCCTCCCTGAGCTGTAAACTTAATGACTCCGAGGTCAGGTAAAGAACCCCAACACGATGGACAGACGAAACCCAACTGCTGGTAGGAAGAATCAGCAACGTAGGAGAATTCATCTCATACTGAGAGTTCATCAAATACTTCACTCTCGACAATATCTTACCACCGCCGTGTTCGTAACATCACACTTTACTTTTATACAACAAGTGCAAATACAGTGCTGGATTACTCCAACACTCGAGCTATTTAGCCTCCTCCACCTTGAGCGTTAATTCATTCGAGGTACGCGATATCGACCGATCGGTTTGACCTGACCGGCTGCTCTTTAGTCCAGAATTCGCAACAATAAACAAAAAATAGAAGATTTCGTCGAAGACTCATTTGCAGAATGGCATATACGTTTCGAGTGTTAATAATCTGAACAGTTCCTCTGAATGATCCGAAAAGAGTTTCCGAAGACCTCGCGGATGCACAGTAAACGCGACTGTGCACTTCGCAGTCGTATATGAAACGCTGCAATTCTCAAGCGTTATTTCTATCTAATTAACCATAAAAATTAGTTGTAAAACTTTAACCCGGACGAATTCGTTATCAATTTTTTTTATCTTCCGAACACAAACTTTTATCGAACAAGATGACACAAAACAAGCATGGAGACTGACTCAGGACTATACAATCATTAATGAAATTTTATAATCCTAAGGAAAATTTTTATTGATTATGTTCAAATATTAATGTGCAAACATTTATGATGAAAAAATAAAATCAGTTTGTAAATGCATAAATTTATACCATTTCCTAAAAACATCTAGAAATTGCTAATAACTTAATGATGTTTCAGAGAATGGGAAAGGAAGATACGCATGTCAGAAAATCTCTTAGCTTTAGACGAATCACGCTACTTTAAATAATAGTAATTTTGCGTTTCGTGTAAAATTTTTGAAATTCACCTTTTTCTGGCTTCTCGCAGCATACTCCTCTGCGTGACACGGAGTTCCGAGACTTTGCCGCCAAAATCGGGCGGGTGCGTTTCCAAATAACGTTAACGGCCAAAAGTAAAGACTGCTTTGTGGTCATGCTTTGTGGTTACGAATGTCACATCGCTCGGAGGCACATTGTTAATTATTTAATAAATCTTTAATTAATTTCATATGTTAAATCGCCATCTAATACAACAATGGATGTAACCTCGAGCGGAATGAGACACGCATCGCACCTCGGTCGATATAAACGGTAGTGAAGTACACATCACCACCGATGTAATGAGCGAGACATTTGACACCGCAGCCGAAGAAGCGCGAGCTGAGATGCGTTAAATGTTTGCAAAATATCCGAGACTTGTCGCTATCTGAAGTCCAGTTCGAGCAGTAACGATCAGGACCATAGAAATCGAAACATCCACAAACATAGCTGTCTGTAGTCTAGGCCGGAAGATGATAAATTTGACAACGTTGTCATCAGTTCTACAAAACTAATGAGAAGTTGTTCGTTTTATGTATTTTTATTGTGATATGTAGACTTATTGTGACTACTGTGACTATATAAATGTAATTTATAGTGTATTATAGTGTTAGGTGTTAGAATTGCAGAAATACAGCGATATAACTATAAGATGACCACAACCTTTATTTCGTATTGGACAACTTTCTAGCACTTTCATGTATGAAACCATCAGATATGTTCCGTATATATTTTTATGAATTGAAGACAAGTGTTGCATTCCTAATTGCAATAGGAGTTATGTACCATTTAACGAAAGATATATAGCCGTTTGCAGAAAAAATGTATAAAAAGCATACCAAGGAACGATTGGGAATCTAACAAATAGTCTGTAGTTTATGCGAAACATTTCTAAATCACGTAATTTTAAATGAAGAAATATTAAAATGCGAATTGAACACATATAAATATGTATATTTTATATTTTTATTAATCAATTAAATAATTCAATTAATTATGTTAAATAAAAAATATTTAAATGATAATAATAGCAAGAATTAGTTAAATAGAATAAGGAGTTATATATATATTTGTATAAATAAATATAATATTTATTTGTATAATTTGTAATATTATACGTATGTGCCGGCACTCGACGACGAAACTTTCCAACGGCTTCGAGACACAAAGCACATCATCGAGGCGTAAGGCCGATATGCCTAATGAGCCATCGATATCCCTACGGTCCTTCCGCCGAATACTTCGTCGTCTAACGAACGCACGCATAATGGGGATATCGCGGGGCAACAAAAGAAACGAATCTGCTTAAAGAGGCATTCGAGTTTGAAGAGCAAAGTGCGAAGGGCTCAGTTTTAACGGCGATGCAAGTGTAACGATCACTACACCTTAAATGGCGTCATCCAGATAGCCATTATCAGCTTTTACACGCGGCACTCACAACTTCCAACATCGCCCCACAGCATCTATACTTTTAGGATATGATAGCCGAGCATTTACCCAGAAACCGCAGTCTTGATAAATCTTGTCGACCCTCGATCATACTTCGCAATTATACGCTAACGTTACACATTGTAAATCTATTGTATTCTTATACTTGATAAATAAATATAGTAAAAGAAAATATAAGAGTTGGGGATCCTCTTCAACTCATCTTTTTTGTTATTTTCTTCTGAAGAATGTTACGTGACATTTTGGCGATCCTGCCAGGATCGCGAAAAGTGCTCGTAGAGAAAACAAGACATTAAACCTACGGGAAAAGCATTAACTTGGACCACAGCCACCTCAAACGACAAATCCACTATCAACGAATGCAGAAGAAACACCTGCAAAGCATAAAGCATCTACGGACGTTAAATCTCAGATAAAAGCTGGATTTATTTTCATAATACAGAATTAGACGTTCTATATTCGACAGTCAAGACTCAGACCAGACCATAATATTTAATAAAATGTCAAACGATCGAGCAACCAACAGTAAAAACGAAGTAACGTTAAAGCAAATGTTAGATTACATTAACAATAAAACTATCACGCCAGTCAAAATGACTGGTTCGACAACTTTGTTTTAGAATTCCCTACTTAATGTTATATTTTTTCTCCGCAATGATGTAATGACTTTTGCAGGGATAGCTAAAGGAATAATATAATAAACTTTAATTTTGTTTTATTCATTTAGAATGAAAGTAATTTTGTGTCATGGCTACTTATACCAGTACCAGTCAAATTAACGGGTTGGTCTGTAGGGCACAGTCGTTGAAAGAAGATCTGTTTTCCCGTTTTATGAAGCAATATTTTACAAGCCTTGAAAATGTAAACAATTGAAAGCATCCAAATTGTTGCCAACATTTGGAAAACGATACCATTGGAATGCTTTCATATCGAGAACAGCGAATTCTATTAATGTGAAGGAAGTGAACTAGGAGAAAAAGAAATTGAAATTTGTAGTGATAACAGTAATAGTGACATTAGTAACAAAGAAAATGAGTCCTCAGAAAGTGAGTCAGAGAACATTTTGAATGTACGCAAAAGAAGACGTGCTCATATACTTTCAAGTTCTGAAAATGAAACTGAAAGTGTACAAGCTAGTTCAAACGAAATTTCCGTAAATGGAACTAAGTGGGAACGAATTCAAGAAGGGTCAGATTCTGGGAGATTACCCTTGCACCATATATACAAAGACACATCCGGTCCCACAAAATATGCAAAAAGAGGTATCATGGAAGATAAATAATTAGCGCATTTTCCCTATTAATTGACAGTCATATGTTGCAACGTATATCTTGCACCGAATCAGAAGCCTCTCGAGTTTTAGGTAAAAAATGGACCTTCCAGAGATTTGTACGCACGAGTAGTATACGAACCAAAAAATTAGAAACTTTCATATTTGTGGAATTCAAAATGGGGACCATGCTTTTTTTCAGCACAATGAGCCGGAATGTGTCTGTTGAAATATTGAAATTTATTCGATTTGACAAAAAAGATGATAGAAGTCAACGTCTGAAAGATGACAAATTTGCACTAATGTCAACCGTATGGGATGAAGTTATTGAAAACGGAAAGAATTGCTATAAACCTGGTGTAAACATTACGATAGACGAGCCAAACCTTCGGGAACCCAGCAGTTGATGGTGGTTGTTCCACGAAATAACGTTTCCCGGGAGACAACCAACGTTAGAATTAGGACGGGATTGACGATGGCGATATCTTGAATCATTCCAAACATCTTAAGATGTTATAGATGTCATATGCAGGGGCACAACGCGGCGAGGTGTACGACAATAAGTCCAGTATCGGAGCTATGTCGGAGGTGCGGGGAGAGGGATCACACCATCAATGACTGTGAAATTTAATCAAGGTGCGTAACAGGTGCGAGAGAGAATAGAGCCAACCTTAGACATATAACAGCATCATTGGCATGCCCGGCGGTGAAGGAGAGGACGAGAGGTGTAACTAGACTCACAAGATAAAAATATCAATAATAAACCTTAATAGGTGCAGTTTGGCGCAGGATTTGATGTATCAATATGCCATCAAAGTTAAAGTGGATTTCGTATTTATTACGGAACTATACCAACTGCAACCATATTGGTCAACATTGTGGGTGACATTGTGTAGACTCAAGCACCCGGACGAGAGTATTTTAATGACTAGGAACGGACTTGTTGGGGAGCACGAGGCGGGTATGGGTTCTCAGTGCGTAGCATCATGCCATGAGAAACCCCGATGCATCTGATGTTCTCCTATAGTCGGGTGGCGGCTGCTCGGCGCAGTGGCGCCCATCAGATCGCTGATTCGGTGCGGAGAATTTCGGAGAAGTTGGTGGGCCCATATCTGTCAAGACCACTCACCTCACCTTCACGTGGGGTTCCCCGTCACCTTGCTTCGGTCCCGACCGGGGTAGGGTGCGAAAGACTGAGTGGCAATGCAAACAAAGAATGAATATGAATATGGAGTGCAAAGAGGAAGAAGTTTACGGTGCAGGGGAGGGATACTCCAGTACCGGCGCAGGCGTGGGTGGTCAAGCGGGCCCCGCTGCATCGATAACTAGTGACCGCGGCCGTTCGGGGTTAGGCCACCTGGCCCCCCTATGTGTCAATATGACTGGTGATGGAGAAGATACAGAGATGGAGGTGGTTCCGATGGAAGGAACCCCCCTAGGGGTAGAAAACTCGAAAGCAGTAGTCGAGGGGTGAAAACACCATCATCATCCCCGCCCGCATCCAGGGCACCTGTAGTCCCCTCCTCCTCTTCCTCCTCTCCGTCTCCAGTCGATGATAGCGAGGTTTTCCGGATCCTCAGGGAGGTGGGGGAAAAAGGAGTACCAGAGAGGGAGGACGATCTAGAGATAGCTCTAGAGACAAGGAAAGGGTCGCTACCGGGAACCCGGTCGGAGGACGAGGAATCGTGCTGATCTAGGTCCACGATGGTCTCGGTTACCTCCCGCGGTAAGAAGAGAAAGATAAGAAGCGTAACTCCCGAGGTGTCAGATCGCCTGGTGGCCTTTGTAAAGTGCCCAGCAGCCGGCGTGCCTCAAGGATCTGTGCTGGGGCCAATTCTTTGGATCACTGCGTACGACCGTGTTCTCCGATGCCAAATGCCCTCAAACACAGGCCTGGTGTGCTATGCGGATGACACCCTAGTGCTAGATGGAGGCCGTTGGTGGTACGAGACTGTCAACCTTGCAGCGGAAGCGGTGGCATGTGCGGTACAGGCCATCAAGAGGCTCGGCCTACGTGTTTTCCCCACGAAATTGGAAGTCCTGGGGTTCTTTGACCGCCGGTGCAGAGGAGCCCCACCACCCGGATTAATGGTCACCATCAACGGGGAGGAAGTGTCGGTGAGGCGGCAAATGAAGTATCTCGGCCTCACCATCGACGATCAGTGGACTTTTGAGCCTCACTTTGCGCTCCTTATCCCTAGGGTAACCGTTGCGGCCAACGCCTTATGCGGCCTTCTCCCGAATATAGGCGGAGCAGGAGTCGAGGTACGTCGGCTGTATGATGGGGTCGTACGAGCTCGGGTCCTTTACGGGGCACTTATTTGGGCTGAAGACCTGATGGCAAGCTGCCGCAGTCTGGTCCTACTGCGGAGACTGTAGAGAACAATAGCCATTAGTATAGCGAGGGTATATAGAACGATCTCATGCGCGTCAGCCACCACATATGCTGCATCCCCTCCCTATAAACTGCAGGCCCTAGCGCTCCGACGAGTGTTTGAACACCGAAGGGCCACGCACGAGGAAGGAAATAGGAAGACTCCACCACCGGACATTAAAGCCGAGGTAGCAAGAGAGACTTGGGAGCGATGGCGCAGCCAACTGGAGGAAGAAGCCGCGGTGCAGCAGCATCGAGCAGTGTGTGCTGTGCTTTCCAATTGGGAGGCCTGGAGAAAGCAGGGCGGGGACCCGCTGTCATACAGGATGACGAAGGATGACGCAGGTGCTCACAGGCCATGGAGTATTCGGCGAGTACCTGCTACTCATTCAGAGAGAGGTGACATCCTGTCACCACTGCAAGAAAGCGGAGGACACGGCGCAGCACACGCTGGAACACTGCCTGGCGTGGGCAGAACCGTGACACGCCCTGCAGCTGCACATCGGCAGGAATGTAACACCTGAAGCGGTCGTGGAGGCCATGCTTCGAGGTCGCCAGGAGTATAACGCCGTCCAGACCTTCTGCGTACAAGTCATGCAGTCTAAGGAGCAGGCGGAGAGAACTAGAGAGAGGACAGGAGACCCCTCGAGAACGACTCGAAGAAGAAACTTCGGGCGCAACAGGAGAAGGACATCACCATCGTCCTAAACGTCACCAACGGGAGCCTGGCCCCAGAGGCGTGGTCCCCCTGGCGGCCCTGCACAGGTAGCCTCTCTTGATAGGAAAGGGAGAAGACAAGGAGGGGATTCCGCAGGTAGAAATTCGGCCGAGATCCCGGGGATCCCCTATCGAATGTCAGGCTGACCACCGTGGAGTTTTAGTCGGTAAGAGTCCGACACTACTCGATCGTTGCCATGCAACGACGAGTGTCCATGAGGATTTCTCCACGAAAAAAAAGGTTACCAGGACAGACAAGTTCGGCCGCAGGTACAGCGAGATCGCTAAGTGCTTATCGACCGTGGTGAAGAAAAGAAAATTAGTGAAATTTCATAGTTGACGACAAGGAAAGTATCAGGACAAGAGTGGGAACGTTTGGAAGGGACATTGCAAGACTATATGACGACCGGCTACGAACAAGGACAGTGAGAGAAATTAAAATAATAATGGAATTGGTGAAAAAATCTAAAAAACTTACGGCACAGGGGGTTTCGGAGCCTCCAGGCCCCGTCGGTGAATCGAGTAGCGTCCCAGGTTCGACCCGACGGTCATCTGTTGACTGGACGAACAGAGAGCGGAAGGTCGATCGCGGGGCCATCCCTCGTTCGGTAATTACGACCGGGGATCATAGAACAACAAAGGTTGCAAAAGAAGAGAGGGTAAGTGGAACACCCACGAGAAGACTCCTCGAATTCGATGAGGATATACAGGAAATCATCGAGGAAGTCGGGGTGCCCTCACAAAGAACGAAAGAAACAACTCCCCCCCCCCCAAAGGCAAGACGATCCGGGTCAACAAGGAGGAAATCCCGAAAGGAGACCGGATCGTAAAATATTTGAGAAAACATCTGAGGAGCAGAGGGCGTTTAGGCCTACAAGAAGTTTGGCCAGAAGTCCACCGAAAGACCCGAAGGAAGGAGTTGTCAACACATCGGAGCTGGATACACAGGCAGGTATGTCTGATAGTGGCAGCGAAGCGACTGCCACTAGAGAGCAACTCAGGAAGAAGGTCATGCTCAATAGAGCAGTGGCTGAGAAAAAGGAGAGCGAAGACGACCTGATAGTCATCAAACTAAGCGAGTGGAGGCAGATGACAGAGATCATCCAGGAAGTCTTCTTAGAAAAGCATGGGCTGGTCAACAGGCTGTACTTGACGGCCAAGAAAGAGGCCATAATCAAAAAAAGGAGGGATACCATTAAGGACCATGCCGATAAACTCACGCCTTGCTTAGCGAAGTGAGGAGCAGAAAAGGATCCAGGATGGTGAGAACAATTAAAAAGACGATTCCCCGGAAAATAGAGACGAAACAAAGGGGAAGAGAAAGAAGATATCGCCCATCGACGCGAAGGACGATAACAAGAGAATGGATGCTGCTGGATCCAGCGAGTTCTTCATTTTAGTAGCGTTTTTTAGTATGTCGAGCTTCACTATATGCTCATATCTCGGCAACCCTAATCCTGACCCCGACGGACTCCTGAAGGAACTCCAGCATGTCCCACGTATGAGTGCAGTCGCCTGTACCGATGACTTGGCATTGATATTGGGTCTCCCTAACCTACGATTTACGTTCAAGAATTTTGGGCCGAAAACGTGAACAAGCTCGCGCATCCTTCGAGCCATTCGCACGAATTGTGTAGTACGATGATCGGGCTAATCGTAAATATTACGGGCATCGCCCGTGGTACGGCGGTCACGGTTTGTAATTTTCACCGCCACAAATAGCATAGACAAGGCTCCTGATATATTCTTATTATCTCTTCGTATTGTGATCAGTTTCAAAGTCATTCTTGGTCATATTTGCACATCGAAATTTATTTTCATAAATTATAGAGAAGCATCCCCACAACATGTTTTCAAGAAAAAGATTTCGTGATGAGTGCAGTGAGAATTGTGCTAAAAATTCCTCTACCGAAAGTGAGAGTAGCGATATTATACGTTCTGTTCGAAAAAAATGTATAGTTATTAGTTATTGATGATACTTCTGACGACGATCAACTACCAAAGCCCTGGCTTTGAAAAGAAATAAGAAATAGTCCAAAAATCTGGGACTATACGATGACTTCTGGCATAAAAGAGACAGCCTTACGTCAATGAGGAGGAAGTAGAAGAGAATTAGGTATAATTAATGTAATATTTGATGATATATTCTGGGAAAATATTGTAACCGAAACTAACTTTAACCCATCAAAAAGGGCAATATTTGGCGTTAAATTTCATAAACAGTATAAGTCCGATTCAGGCTATTGTTATGAACTTAAAATATATACAGGTCACGGTAAAATAAACCGTGATGATAGCACTTCGGTAAGTGTTGTGAAAGAGCTTTCTGATTCAGTGTTGCACAGGGGTTACTCTTTATACAGAGATAACTGGTATTCTTCACCAAAATTGTTTATGACATTATCGTTGAATTATAAAACAAATGCAATTGGCACAGTACGTGGAAATAGGAAGCATATGTCAGAAGATTTGTGTAATGTGATATAAAAAAGCGAGGAATACACAATAAGAAACTGCAACCGAATACTCGCTATAAAATGGAAAGACAAGACAGGTGTTTATACTATGACGACAAAACATCAAACAGTCGAAACGACTACACAAGGATCCAGTCGTACTCCAAAATCAAATTGTATTGCAGAGTACAAAAAGGGAATGAATGAAATTGTTAGGAAGATGATACAGTTACACTGTACATGTGAATGTGTGTGTAGCGTCAGAGCGCGTCCAGGCCTGAGTTGAGACAAAGGACGATTGGCAGTTGTTAAGAAGCATCCGGAAGGGCCGGTTAGCTGTCGAGTGTGGAGAAAGTGCTGAGACACGTGCAAGTGTAAATCGAAGAATAAGTGAGGAATTCTTCTTGTAATAAATATAATATTATTCTAATATTACACCCCAGAGTATATTCAGTGTTCCTTCAACATTATTTCGGCACCAAAAATCCACATTTCTTACAGAAATTGATCTCCAAGACCAAATATTAGCATGCTTTCCAGTAATGAGGAAATACATGAAAGGATACAAGAAATTTTTTTTATCTGTTCAACATTGGTCTTTTTAATACATACATTTTATGCAACAAAATATATAACGGGAAAAAACAATGTTACGTTGACTATAGGATCGGCATAGCCGAATCTTTATTGGAGAATATGCGAAAACCGAATTATAGAGAACGAGAAGAATTATCTTCCGGAGATATGCCAGGGAGACTGCACGCGAAGCATTGGGCTCATTTTCCAAAATATATTGACCCAACAGTATTAAAATTAAGACCGTCAAAACCTTGTAGAGTTTGGCAAAAAAATAAAAAACGTAGAGAGACAACGTGGGAGTGTAAGAAGTGCAAAGTTCCCTTACATCTACCGGAATGTTTCGAATTGTATCACACCGTTGCAGATTATTAATTTTGTTTTACTGATTTTTGTATAAATAAACTTTTTGTAGTACTTGCGTCTACCACAATTATTGCATCAGGATATAATTACTTATCAAATATTCCACAAATATTTATATCTTTAGGAGGGCGCCGCCGCTAATATTTATATCGTAATATATTATCGTAATAAGAGAGCAATTTTGCATGTAGCTTCCAACTCGCAGTTCACGCAAAGAATTAACGAAGTAAATAATGGAAAAATCTAGTGTTAGTAACAGTGTTTCGAATTTTCGTCGAGTTCTACTATACCGAAAAAATATCAAGAGGCTAAAATTGAAAAAGGAACCTTCGTTAACAACGAAACACAAAGTAGAACGTTTACTCTTTGCGGAAGAAAGAATGCATTGGAACAAGAAATGGAGAAGGGTATTATTATCAGACGAAAAATATTCAACTTGGATGGTTCTGATGGGTTCCAATACTATTTTCATGACACGAGAAAAGAGACAATGTCGGCAATTCGACGACGAACGGCAGGAGGCAGCGTGACGGTTTGGGCCAGCAATGGTCATCTCGGCAAGACAAGTTCATCGATGGAAGAATGAATAGTGCCGGATACATCAATTTAATCAAAGAATAAATAAATAATCATGCAGAACGCATTTCTGGATCTGATCACATCTTTCAACGAGATAATGCATCTGTACACACATCAAGATTGGTTCGATCATATTTTAATGAAAATAATATATCTATTTTGCCGTGGCATGCACGCTCCCCGGACCTTAATATTATTGAAAATTGCTGGGCAGAACTTGTTCACGGCGTATGCGCGAATGGAAAGCAGTATTAACACGCACAAGAATTAAAAAATGCAATTGCACGCGAATGGGATACATTGAATCAAAATTATATTCAGAAACAATATAAATCGATAGCAAATCGTACAATAGAAGTAATAGGAAATAAAGGGAGATGTACTCATTAATAAGTATATACGTTTGATAAGTAATTATTGTTAATTAGAATTTATGTTGACTATTATTTTCTTATTGTACATGTGCTATCATTTCGTTCTTAAAATAAAACAATTTCTTTTTTGTTACACGCTAAACCTCATAACATTTTTAATTATTTTCAACGAACCGCATATCCTGAGCTCATAACGTTTTAATATTATACGTTACAGACGAAAAACCTTTCACGCGTCATTGAGAAATTAAAGATAGCTCACATGGGCTATCTCTTTGACGAGGAATGTACCTATATAAACACCTATAGCACGATCCGGAAAACAACTTTAGTCCCTCTAGCCAAATCCATATTCAACGTAAAACAATTCTATAAACGAACAAACTTTCGGTACATTTTCCATCTGTGGTTTCCGAAAAATTGGAAAATTCATGAATAAAATATCGATTCGCCTGAATAACGCTCGCGTAATATCTGGCATCCTGCGAGCGAGTTAAACACACATGCGCGTGTCAAACGCTCAAGAATGTCACACGCACGGAAACAGTAATAGGGTAGACGAAAGATCCTGCATGCCATAGCTATCGAAACAACAACCAGACAGTAACGAAATAGCCGCCTCCGATATACAACCAACGATAACCTCTTCAGATGGACTAGAACCTCAGTATAAACACCCCCCCCCCCAAATTAGCGCTCAACACCTTTTTGTTGTAACACTTTGAACAGTCACTCAAGCAAAACTCCGTATTTATCGCACCTGTAGTAGAAAAGGACTTAATACTAACCAACTGAGAACAATACACCTTTGTCGATAGCCACTACTTAAACAAATATTGTAAACGAACGGCAATCATCCACATTTGTAAAAGAACATAACCAAGCCACAATAGGATCAATTCACCCGAATATACAATCGAATTAATTGATAATCAATCGACAGTCAAAACTTGTCCAATTGCTGTATTGGAGTTGGAAGAATTGACATTCGTACCTTTACAGACTGAAAATTATTATATCATTATCCCTACGATAAATGTGCAGATCAACGTATTATGTAAAACACATTAAATCTTAGAAATCAAATAAACGAGTATAATTAGCAGCAGAACTGGATGTATAATCACATACGACCGTAATATTATGAAAGTAGGAGGAACACATAAAAATATTTTTCTTACGAAATCAAAATTAAGAAGAGTTCACATAGTTTCAAAGAAATAAACATCCCAACGCTAAAGCAAATATTAGAAACGGCTCCAAACGTAACTCGCAACTTTAATCAATACAAAGCCAGCCTCGATACGTTACCAATACAAATCAATACGCTACAATTCGAAAGCCGTATAAATTCACTCAGAGAATACGGCATTTCAACATTACAAATATGAGGATACGTAGCCCTAGGACTAGGAACAGTATATACATTGTATAAATGTAAACTTTTCGAATGTCTAAACAAGTAATTCCTAAAAATGTATGTATCCGTGTAACGTTCTATTTAGTAGCTGACGAGAAAGTAGGGTCAACTGACGTTAATGCAACTGGCAATAAGCTCCACTTTCGGCTAACCTGCTATGTGCGGGAATACTAGCACGGAAGAGGATTAAAGTTGTTCGAAAGTGGATTATCGATTTAAAATGTCGTATTTAAATCTTACTCAATTTCGATATTGACAATTAACTGACGGGTATGAAATTCCTCGGTTGACAGGTGATGATTCTTCGGTAGACAAATGATAACTAATTCTTCAATAGACTAACACTAATTAATTTACTCGATAACCAAACGGTAAATATACGCAAACTCAAATTCAAACACAAACTCGAACAAAACTACCGCTGACTTTCTCGATATCGTTATAAAAACAAAATATAAAAACGTAGTTAGATGAGTTTTCGCAAGATATAGCTTCTAGCGGCTTTAACTGCCTATCACTTCAAATACTGAAAACACGGTCTCAAATAAACTTTTTAATTATCTCCGTTTAATAGAATTTATCAATTTTACATTCGCGCCACGATTCGCACGGGTGGCGGGACGTGACACCCTCCCCCGTCTTGAAGTTCAAATTTCCAGCGGAAATTTGATTAATCCTTTCCCTCCGTACACTTAGGACGGATGTTTTCGGCGTTTGGTTGTCGCTCCATCTGTTCGCTGATAGGCTATTGTCCGTTTCGATTGTGCGCCAATTTTAGCTTGCTTAAATGTACGGTTCGCGGGGCATCTCGCACTTCTGTTGTAACGTTTTTATTCTTCAAAATATCCAATACCTTATACGGTCCTGTAAACTGGTCGGTAAATTTCCCTCTATTCGGTTCTTTCAAGAGGTACATCAGAACTCCCGTTTTAATGTTTTGTGGATTGATTCGTCTATCGTAGTACGATTTGGATTTTAGTTTGGACTCTATGAGATTTTTCCTCGCCCTTTGCTGCACCGTACTGATATGGTCGAATAAGTCTTTCAGGTCTTCCGCGTAGGTAGATTCCATGTTCTCATCGATAATCGCCTCACCCGTGAGCTCTTTGGCCAAGTGTCCGAAGACTAGCTCGTGCGGGAGAACCTTGTTCCCTCATGTACATAGGTGTTGTAGGAGAACATGGCCAGTTCCACCCATTCGTCCCAGTTTCTGGTGTTTTCTATGTATAACTTCGTCTTTCGATCTTTCGATCGAACCATTGCTTTGCGGATGATATGCCGATGTGATGTATCGCTTGATGCGAAATCTCTTCGCCACTTTCTTCAACAACCAGGATGTAAAGTTCGCCCCCTGGTCGGGAAGAATGGATCTCGGTGATCCGAATCGACAAATAAATCGTTTTACGAAGACGTCCGCTATCTCCGCCGAAGAAATCTTCTCCATCGGAATCCCGGTCGAATACTTGGTCAATAAATCCCGGATGGTTAGTATATATTTGTTCCCCTTTTGTGTCTTTGACAGTGGACCGACGATATCCATACTAATTTAGTCGAAAGGTTTGCCCGGTGTATCTGTGAGAACCATTGGTTGTTTCGTTTTTATCCGGGTCAATTTCTTCAATTGGCATTCCTTACGTGTTCTCACGTATTCTTGGATCTGCTTCTTCATGTTTTCCCAACAGTAGTGTCGTCGTATTCTTTGGTAGGTCTTTGTTACTCCTTTGTGTCCCGCTATTCGTGTTTCTCTCGTATGATGTTTTTTCGCGCTTCCACTGATGGGGTGGTTACTTTCCCGGTACAAATGGTGATGTTTATGATGTTTATCAAGAATACCCATTTCAAGTGCTTGATTACATGTCGCCATGGTAAATCCTCTAGGTCTCCTTTACTGATACCGAAGGATGACAATTGTTTCTCATTTACCAGGTCCAGCAAAAATTTTAATGAGTTTATCAAGTTCTCTGGTGTTATTGGGACGTTTCGGTTTTCTTTCACTGGTAGAGATATTATATGTTTTCCTGAGTACCGTTGCAGTCTTGCTCTTTCCAGCATTAGGTCTTCATAATGCGGTAGGTTCCCTGCTTCCTTCATTTCTAGCCCCCCCTCCTGTCCACCGGATTTTCCTTTGTATGGATAAAAATCACCTTGTGATCATTTGTTTTCATTATGGAGTCTCTTGTTTCTGAGATTCTCAATTCCGCAAGTATTGTAGGTTTGGCCCTTTCTTCGTGTTTTCCTGGATTATGGAATTGAGACAAGTCGCGTGGTTTAGCTTCGAATATGGGAGGATCCTTGGTTCATGTGTCTAGTTGGAATCTTTTTCGGATAGGATAACGAATCGGCGAATCTTCGTCTCGTTTCCTGATCGGCAAGTACATCTCTGGGGGGTTTCTAGACAATGCGTCCGCATTTGCGTTCGCTTTGCCTCCATTGTATGGAATATCGAATTTGAAATCCGACAACGTTAGTCTCTATTTCCAGATTCTTGCAATAGGATCCTTGATAGAATTCATCCGTACTAACGGTTTGTGGTCCGTTACTATAGTAAATTTTCTACCATACAGATATCGTCTGAAATGTATCGTGCAGTAGACGATTGCCAGACATCCCTTTTCAATGGTAGAATAATTTTATTCCGCCGGGTTTAGTAGTCTAGAGGCATACGCGATTGGCAAATCCTTTCCAATCAGTCCTTGACTTAATACTCCGCCTATTGTGTATCCTGATGCGTCTGTTGTGAGGTTGAAGGGTTTAGAAAAATCCGGATATTGTAGAATAGGTTTTGTCATCAGTGCTGTTTTTAAATTATTGAATGCATTTTCTTGATTTTTTAACCATTTCTTTCTACGATAATCGTAACCTGGCCTGCCTAGATCTTTCCATTAACTTACTAAATTTACTTTCGTGTTCATGAAGAGATCTTGAATAAATCACTATGTCGTCCAGATAGACGAATAGTTCTACTCCTTGCTATCCTGAGAGCACTGAATTCATCAGCCGTTGGAACGTCGCTGGAGCATTTTTCAGTCCAAAAGGCATTCGCTCAAACTGAAAGTGACCGTACGGCGTTGAGAATGCAGTCTTGTGGACATCCTCCTGTGCCATTCGGATCTGGTGGAAGCCTGATGACAAGTCAAACGTGGAAAAATATTTCGCACTTCCTAACTGATTCAATATTTCTGTGATGTTAGGGAGCGGATAAGCATCGCCGATCGTTATATCATTGAGCTTTCTATAGTCAATGACTAATCTCCAACGTTTGTTTTTGTACGAGTCTGGTTTCTTCGGCACAATCCATAACGGAGAATTGTACGGAGATATCGATGGTTCTACGACATCAGTGTCCAGTAATTCTTGAATTTGGCGATTTGTTTCCTCTCGACGTGCAGGTGGATAATGATACTGTTTAGTATTGATTGGTATATCATCCGTTGTAATTATTCGATGGTCTAGAATTTCAGTTCCTTCCATCGTGTCTCCTGGAATATGAAATCTATCTTGGTTCTTCCGAACTAATTCTTCAACGTTTTTCCTCTCCTTTTTATTCAAGTGATTTCATCGAATCTAGTTTCTTTAGATTTCGAAATCACATTGCACGTCGTACTAGGGAACGAGATGAGGTTTTCAAATTCTTTAATTACCATTGTAGGTGTGGCGAATTCATAGTCTCTCGATGTGATATTTATCTTTCTCACATAACCTCATATAACTGGTTCTTCACAACTGCATTACCAAAATAGACCCCCTCAAATGGCTTGATTTTTATATATATTTTATATAAATATTTCCCCGCCTGATACGTTTTCGCTTGTAATCCAAACGAGCCTTGCATCCTGCAGAAAATTCGGATCCTAAGATTCCGTCTTGGTCGATCAGCAATGTGTCATCAATTACATGAAAGGTAACTGGGTGGCTCGCAACCTGTACTATAGTCTGCCCTAGGCTGACCAGGCTCGTTGCCGTGATTCCTCGAACTTCAATTGATTCTTGCTCGCTGATGATCGCTGTATCAGGTAAGGCAGTTTTTTTTATATTTACTTTCAATCCGGAGTCTATCAGTAACTTAGTTTTGTTTTTAAGTCCGGGAGATTATTCTGACGGTTGAAGTGCTCGGGGTTTCGTTCATTCTTATCGAAACAATTCGGAGAGGTCTCCTTCCGAATTTGAATCCGATTCTTCCGTACTCCTGGTTGTTTTTCCGTGGACTTCCTGTTCTTTTACTCGTTGATTTTCCAAGTGTTCTATATGTTCCCGTGCACAACTGCACGAAGGTTGTGGCGTCGGTCTTCTCGTTGCAGCTTGTACTTCTTGGGTGATTCAAAGCATCGCTCCTTCGAGGTTCTCCTCTTGTTCTCGAAGGAGTTTGCTGGTTTCCCGACTGCCCCGACGCGTAAGGTACGATTATCCCAGCGTCTACTCTGGCTCTACATCGGTAGCAGTCTCGTGCCAAAGTTTTTTTACAATAAATACAGATTATAGAATTTTGTCCCGGATCGTTTGGACGATTTCGTGAGGAAGGAAGGATTGGTATCCTGTTACTTTTACTCGCAAGTATACCTCGTTTGGGAGTCCCTTAACGAAACGTCCCAATCTATCGTATCTTGGACGTCTTGCGATACAGTGCCATACTCGCAACTTTGCTCATCCGTTATTGCCAACCTGAGATTTCTGACGCGGTCTATGTAGTCTAGTATCTCCTATCCTGGTCGTTGAAATACTGTTCTTTATTCTCCCACGTTGAAGCGATCGCCACTTCTAAGAAAACTCTACATCTGGTCTTCGGTTTTCTCAAGCGCTGAGGTCATCGATAGCGCATAGACAAAAGAATGCGTCGATGACAGACTATAAGCGGTACACGTGTGACGTTGGCTTCAGGGTTCTTTTAGTCTCAGGGTAACATTGCTATCGCGAGGACCTGGACAAGCCTACATTGTATTCCACACTTTGTACATTAATATTCACAGTATATATACTCACAATACCTTACAATTTATCCACGCGTTTCTTTAATTTCACATACATCGAATAACCTTAACATCCTCTATATTCGTGATCGGTTCTTCCTGGGCCGAACATATATTTCAACTTGTTCCCAAAATCATTTATATTTGTTACCCGACAGTCTTCTACGGAGAGAAATGTGCGTCCGCGAAGCTAGTTCAATAGTAACTTCACCAATTGAGGCTCTTGATGCCCTGGAACCATATTTTTCGCACGGTTAGACGCCCTTAGAAACTGAAATACAGACGGTTGGTGGCCGTCGAACACTGGTACCGATTCGATCGCGTCCTTTAATTTAATCGGTTGGGAGTTAACCTCGATCGCTCTGGTCTCTCATGGTGTTATCGGCAATGATATAGGCGTTTCAGTTACCTTCGTTACCTTACCTATACGCGTGTCTTCCTCTAATTTGGCAAGCCTTATGCTCATATCGGTTAATACGCGAAAATTTTCATTCCACGCTTTCACCTTTTCTAACAATGTCAAGAGCGTGTCCTCATTCATGGAGTCTCGTGTGATCGACATGTTTTCTGTTTATATTTTATTAATATTCTTAAGAACTTTAGTCTACCGTGAAGCGTATCCCACCGCTGCCGCCAAAATTAATATCTGTATATATTGTTACGTCCTATTTAGTAGCCGACGAGAAGGTAGCGTCAACTGACGTTAACGCAACTGGCAATGAGCTCCACTTTTCGGCTAACCCGCTATGTGCGGCAATACTAGCACAGGAGAGGATTAAAGTTGTTCGAAAGTAGATTATCGATTAAAATGTCTTATTTACATCTTACTCAATTTCGATATTGACAATTTACTGACGGGTATGAAATTCTTCGGTTGATGATTCTTCGGTAGACAAATGTTAACTTATTCTGCAATAGACTAACGCCAATTAATTTACTCGATAACCAAAAGGTATATATTCTCAAACTCAAACTCAAACTCAAACTCGAACTCCAAAACTACCGCTAACTTCTCTGGGTCGCTACATTTATATCCGTCGAAGATGAGAAAACGTCAAAGTCCTTCTTTTGAAAATGTTTGAGAAGATCCCCAACGTTTGTTCAACTGCCGAATTTGTTTACAATCTAAATCGTCATAATATCGTTATAAAAACATAATATAAAAACGTAGTTAGATGAGTTTTCGCAAGATCTAGATTTTAGCTGCTTTAACTGCTTTTCGCTTCAAATACTGTAAACACGGTTTCAAATAAAGGTTTTAATTATCTCGGTTTAAAGGAAGTTATCAATTTTACTTTCGCGCCACGGATCGCGCGGGTCGCGGAGCGTGACATCAGAATACTTTGCCCTGCCGCTCACGTATACAATTTGCATCAAGTACTCATAGCACCAATTCATCTATCAGCCCATGGAACGGACACTTTCCAGAACCTTATCTAAAATGCAGAGAACGGGATCATTCAAATCAGGCGCTTCAACGGAGCAAAGCGATTCTAAAAAGGGGGGAATGTCACACACTGAAGAAGTCCACCCGCTCAGAAATTGTAATAGGATAGGCTAGACATCCTGCATACCACAGCCATCGAAACAATAACCAAATGGTAACAAAATAAGCGCCTTTGTGATACACCCAACAACAACCCCTCCAGAAGGACTAAAATCTCAGTATAAAATCCCTTCAAAGTAAGCGCTCATTCGAGTCTGTTAAAACATTTGGACCCAGTCTCTTGTAACACTTTGAATCGTCACTCTATTGGATTTATATAATAATTTCTATTATCATATACAAAGTTGAATTTCTTCACCTTATTCGTGAAATGTTAGAACTGCGACGCGAGGAGATCACCGGCGATCTATCGGTTTCGTGATTTCTTGTACCTCCCATGTGACATTCTCCTCTTTTTTCAGCCGCTTATTCTGGATTTTCGATCACTTCTCCTCTACTAACTTCGTAGGGTTTAACGAACGGCTACGGCCCGCAGGTGAATTCTGCAGGACGACTACACACGTTGCCAAACTTGAATCGCGCAGCGGTTAGTTAGCGTTTTCTGTTTCTGCGATCGACATGGTAGACTCATTTCCTAGCGTTGCTTAATTGGTTTGGCAAGACCATGTGCAGGATCGAATTCTAGGATAATTGAACGATTTTTTGTTCCCGGACCGTGGAAGATAATTAGGAACTCGGTTCCAGTTGTTGTGATTGAGCAATTTCATTCTGATGGATTCTTTGTCGTCGATACTCTGTGGCCTTTTGCTTGTGCAGGTAATAATTGTATCAATCAACTATAGAGTTTGTTACGTCGCGTGAGATGGTCCGTGCGACGTCCTTCATTGTCTGACCGTCAAAGCCCCACGCACCGTTAATAAACCTACGGAACCACCATAAACAGAATCCTTTTAACGGAATCTTTATTCCTGCAAGTATATTCGGTTTGTAGCTGGTTCTTAGAACAGTCCTTAGGTATATTATTCGTTCTTAAACATCACGGAGAAAGCGGGTAGTTATTTAACGGATAAAGCGAGTATTTGGTAGGCTTCCTCCTCCTATCTTCATTTATTAATGTTGACTGTAACCAATGGGCATCGCGGATCGTTATCCTCGCGAAAAGTGTGAACAAGGAATCCGCGTTCAGTCAGCACAGTCGCCACGTCGAAGACAGTCAATCGACAAAAGTCACATCATCACCATCGCCAATACGAAAGGAGTCTCAGGTCGTATTCACTCGCAGTTTAGCAGTCAACATATGCACCATTGTATCAAATATTGAAGCGGTTGGATTGTTGAAAATATATATTATAACCTGTTAATATCAGCGTTATACTCATTCAACCACCTTTATTATCTTAATCGAAATGAGGGATTGATCGATTCGTGGCGTCGATTATTCGAATCGTAATGGGAATTTACGATTCCCATTGACGCGCTTCTTCGAGATCGCCTCTCCCCGCGAACGGTCGAAATAGTGTTATTTGAGATAGCCAGTTATTCGCATCAGTTACTCGAAAGTTTAGCGATGATTATTTATATATATTGTAAAAATAAATGCCAAAGGTATTGTATATTTCTCTTGTTAATTTATAGGGAAAGGATAATTGTTTATTTCTGTATATTGAATCTGAACAAGTCAACATCCTTGTTTGTTTGGATTATAATGCAAAGCTGGATTCTCTTACACAATAACTAATAATATTCACGGATCGTTAAATTGTATCCAAGTTATAATTCTCATTGCACAATTATGTTGTTTTACAGCAAATAGAACAATAGGATGGTTTGTAATTTGTAAAATTAATGTGTAAAGCTTTATTTGTTTTATTCAATTGTCACTGCTACGACGAGAGCATTTATACACTCGCAATTTCATATTATAATCTTATAATCTATTTGTGATACCCTTGTAATCTCAAATCTTTCTACCCTGACGTAACTTCTGGCGACCACCTCTAGATCTCTTCCAGGAAGATAACACATCGCTACCCTGATAAAGTCCTTCCAAGAATAATATCCTCACCGTCATTTCCATGGTTCTCGCTTAGTACATAAACATCGAGTATTGATGACCGAATTATTCTAAAGTGTGAGTCGATACTAGAATATTGTGATAGTTTTGGTGTTCTTAATAAATAAAATTTCTATCATCACGAAAAGTTATTGTTTTTACGTGGCACCCTCGTGGTTTCTCCTGTTGCACATTTCCGACAAAGAATGTCAAACGAATCATCATACGACAATCCTTTATTCGTAGTTTTATTCATGTCGCGACTTTTATTTATAAGACTGAATGTTTTTTTTTTTTAGTGATAGTCATACTACCGTATTTTGTATACTTTGATACTTTCTATACCGTTATTCCATCTTTCGAATCTATTTTACCTTATTCTTTAGCTACATTATTTGGTAACAATCTCTTGCATTTTATAAAAAAAATATCTCCTGGTTATTTCCTATGAGATCTAGGTAAAGAAAATCTAGAAAGCCGAATAAAATTCTTCAAAGTCAGACTTTAACGCGAAACTACACTCTCCAAACTTAGATTCTATGATTCGCAGGAAATATCTACCATTCACGAATCCCAACATTCTCCCCAAAACCAGTCTATCATTCAGCTTCTACTTACATCCAAATTTTCCGTGTCTCTGTTACAATCCATACGACCCTCGTCTAAAATTTTCGTGGCCTAGCCGAGAACTGTCAACCGTGGCATCCTCCGAAACACAGGATCCCTAAAGCTATCAGAATCCCATGCAGAGTCGCAAACATTTGCCTCGCCGTTTAACCTACAGTCCAACCTCGGTCTGCCATTCTCTAACGATAAGCATTCTGACCGAGTCGGTGTCATAGGTCAGTGGCTCTCCCCTCCCCTTTCTTGCGTTGGCATGCAGCTTATTCAGCGTCATCGGCGCTGGGGAACACGTAGCTCACGCGAGTGCGTCTCAACGTGTGAGTAGACCGTTTACGGTACTGACCTAGCCTAGAGGCGAACGAGTGTGCGCTCTGCGACCGAAGGCGTAGGTATCGCAATTAACAACGCCGTGCAGACCTAGAAGACGTGGTTCACCATGGGAACACATCACGGGAGGTCAACACCGAGGCGAATCGTCGTGGAAAGAGTGGAAAAGGGAAAAGAGCAATAGAACGGACGAGAGGAAAGAAAAGGACGAGTCCATCGGTCGACTAGTTCGGATCCATCGTTAAACTGGGATCAACGTTCGCTGCCAACTGGAAGTAAACTGCTGCTTCATTTTGTCGACCGATGCTTGTCGACGCTCGCTGTCTCTCGTCTTTTGTGTAACCCTTAACCTCTACCGATCCAATAAACCGGATCGAAGGAGTTCCCAAGAGAAATATAATATTTGCGGAATGTTCGAGGGATACTGGAGGATGGAACTTTTCGTTCCAACTATCATTTCAGAGGTAAGTGGGCGTTGTTCTATTCGAATTCCAAGGGCATGGTTCAGTGAGTTTTGGTTTGCTTTTGAGGGTTGTTACGTGGTGGGAAAGTTTGAGCTAATTGATTCTAAAGTTAACTTCGATCGTGTTTAACGCAGACTGGACACTCTGCTACTTACAGTATCGGTCATTTTTTAACTCTTTCGGGATCGAATATCGTTTACTCTGCGTGAAAGATTGTTTCCTCGTTAATTCTGAGCAACAGGGACACATTTCTTCGAATGATTTATCAAGAAAGCAGAAAATTCGTTTGGTTAATTGAATTACCTTATTAAATTAAAATTTTTCGTGTACGAAACATGCAACGTTGATGAAGAAAAGGTTCATGGTTTCATCGCTGTATGTTTTCTTTATATCGCCACAGCTGCAGCAGACTTACTCCTTGCAACTATTTACCAACACTAGTTATAACCAATGGACATCGCGGATCGTTACCCTCACTTTTCCATCGAAAGATGGGAATAACGAATCCGCGTTCTTAGTTCAGAAGGGCACACCCTCACCGAATTTTCCTCCGTAATAGCAGTAGAGCGGAGAGTCAGTCACGATCTTGGCATATAACGCGTTAACACTATCAACCGTCGGGTCAAATATTGTATTTTCCGACGACCTCAAAATATTTTCTAAGTGTTGTAAGTTTGGTGAATATACTTATATTATATAACTGTAGACTACAGTTATTCAACCACAAACACCCCTATTATCCCAAAAGAAATAAAGGGAATCGCCCTGCTCGCCGTGTCGATTCGTATAATCGTAACGGGAATTTACGACTCCCGTTGACGCGCCTCAACGCGATCGCGACTGGACGAAAATACAACGAGCATCGATAATTTAAAAGATTCAATCTCCGTTTCTCGATCCATTCCATATCAAAGAGCATCGAGCCGTTGAAAATTAATACTCGAATTACGGAGTTCGGTGAGACGCGATTGAAACATATCACAAAGTTTCAAACAATCCCGGGGATCATATCCGCGCCTAGCAGCAAAACTTTTGATCCTGGCTGTGCTGTTTTGCGGCCACGTTTCAGGACAAAAATACAACACAAACAAGAATACACAACAGCTCCGCTCCCCTGCGGCTTAAATCCAAAAAACAAAAATAAACACAAAAACCGTAAAACCACGACATATAATATAGCATGGCTACGTTGTACCGTCGCGTATCGGTACTTTTGCCTAACACACTTTACTCAAATTCATTGTTTATTGTGAATTTAAAAAAGTATCAAAAAAAAAAACAAATCTTGCCAAATAAACGATTTAAAAAAAAACTTCTTTACAGAGGCAAGTAGTTCATGCTTCGGAGATCTTATGTAAATAATGTAAAGAGTAAAAGACGTCTTGGTCCTTGCTTGGTTAAACAAATTCGATTTTCATATAGTCGTTCGTATGGTAGATTTTCGTAAAAAGTATGTGAAGAACGTGGAATCGTCTTTAAAAATATCCGTACCAAAATTTAATTTTATACTAACTTATCTTGGTTTTTATATTATTAGTTTTTAATACGCTGGGCTCTCTTACAGAATAATTTACTAATCGACAATGTTGATAAATTATAATATGATATAAAATCGATAAGTTAGAAGTTGTAGGATCATATAACCTTCTCTTTTACAATTATAATACACAATAATATACACAAAACGCAATAGAAGATGTATTTGTAGCGGTACATGAGTCATAGGACGATCCGAATCGAGAGTGACTCATGTTGTTGTGCCTCGGAATACGGACACCGCCTTGACGCACGAAACATAACGATGAATAAACTCCGGGCAAAACAATGTCGCGCGCAGGATAAATAAACGGACGCGATCGCAAGCGAGTCAGTTATTATTCGAGTTATTATCCGAGTTATAGTTCGAGTTAACACACGAGTTATCCGCGAGCGTTCATACCCTATCTTTGCAAATACGTTCGTACGAGCGTCTCTCAACGGTATTTACATTTATCCAATTTATTCCAAATATATTTGACGGGTTGCAGCAGCGATCTCTCGTTATTCTATATTATTGATCCTCACACAATCCACCACATATTGAAAAGATTATTTTCTCAATAGAATTTTATGCCTTTTATTAATCCATTCAAATTAATTGTTTCTCGATATCTGGAATCCTATCTCACGGTAAAAGAATGATATATTTGCATTTTCCGAATATTTTCCTTGCTTCTTTAAAAAGGAGCTTTTTTAAATTTTCACCTACGAGTACGTTGTTAGAGAATCATATGCAACGTTTCACGCAAGGAACAGGTTTTATCTTCTTTTATAATACAATAACGCTCTCTTATCTGAACTCGCTTTAATCGGACGTCACTTTAACCGGCTATATTTTCATTGCCAGGTGCGAGAGAGTAAATAAGGAAACTTCATGAAGAAGACTTGAATTGAAAAGACGACGATATAGTATGTATTTAATGGATTAAATGAAGATGTGAAAAAAATGTTACTACTCTCGGGTATAAAAAATACCCGTGATCACTACGCTCGCAAAAAATTCTACATAATACAACCAGTCAGCCGTGCCGATTCGGACCTTTCATCCTACGACATTATTGAGTGACCGGAGGGACAAAAATGCATGCGACTCACCATTAGAAGCGGACAAACGGAAAACGTTGCCATCGATATTGCACTATCTCAGCAAATATCATTAGAAAGACTAACATCAGGCAGGAACCGTTGAAAATCCAATGGTGGAAATGGAGGTTGTGAAAAATCTGTTACAAAACAAAACACGATAAGTGATCGCTGATTATTTGGAAAGTTGGAGATTTTGAAAAATGGAAATTTATTACATTCGTAACTTTAGTAATAATAAAGATTGAAATTCTAATAAACATCCAGAAATGTAAAAACAGAAACTCTAATATAAAATTTTAAAATCTAGAAATCAAGAATCTAACGATTTTTTAAATATATTAGTCATTTTTTTTTTTAATAATTTGCTATTCAGGCTTTAACACTTTTATTATTTTAGTAGAAGAATAATCTTAGAAAACCCTAACCTATGAAATTTTCAAACAAATTGTATTTCTTAATTAATAGTATTCAAAGCAAAATATACAGAATACACATAATTCAAGTATGATATGTAAAGTTACTTACATTCTTGTCTTTTGAGCTACCGTTGGAGCATTCCCAAAGAAGACAAAGAAGTCCAAGCAATGATATGTCTATAACAAAACATAAAATATCATGAATATCGTTAATACGCAATAACAAACATGGGACTTTAGCAATGATAAAGACTAAACTCTAATAAGTATATAAATTGAAACTCTAACATAAAAGTATGAGAACAGAACATTGAGAATTCAACAATTTTTTATGCGTATCAGACAGTTTTATTGTACTTAAATGTTAAAACGTTGAGATTTTATTTCAACTAAAAAGGACATTTACAGCTTTCTAAATTATCAAACATTTTTATTGTATAATTAACAATAATTCAAACAAATTGAAATACAATATGTAAAACTACTTACATTCTTGAGCTCCTGCAGAGGCTTTGTCCTGTTGAGAGATGCACTGACTCTAATACCGAAAAAGAATGTTCAAAAGAATATAAAATAAGACCGCATTACCGCGACCGCTAAAATTATAATCGGCGAACGATAACTCTAATGTGGCGTACAAAATTGTTTGAAAAAATTTTACTACTTTCGCGTGTGATTATTTAATTGAATTTAATCAAAACGACCGTAATTTGAAAATATTGAGAAATACTTTTGCGAAGCAAACACTGACTCTACAAAACGCATTGCATACGGTCACAAATATTCCCTAAATATAAAGTTGTTTATGGGTGTAGAAAATAAGCGGAATATTGTTTCGATGTTTTCCTTCTTTTCACTATTGAACGTTTATTTAGAAAATAATATTACTTTTCTGTTACGTATGAAAAATATTAGTTTAAAATTATAAGGTATTTCTCGATATCGAACAAATGTTTACGAATACCGTGAATGCAATGCGATCATTTGCAAGAATTATATTGTGAATGTTCGTTGCTAGAATATAAAATATACACTCTACTAATACACTATAGTCGCGTGTTATAAATAGTTGAAAATATTTGCAAGAATTCAAAAGTTCCTAACCAAATATACTTAAACAATATTAGAGAAACGCATGCGAAATCTTGCTTTGAGAAGTTAAACGATAGTAAAAAATATAGTAATGAATAATGCGAAAAATATACTAATGAAAATAACAAAGAACCGAGGCCACCAATAGGCCATAATACGTTACAAACCTGACGCAACACGATCCATGTTTTCGGTACGAAATGAGACGACTAAATGACTCCTTGTACCTTAGTTTCGCCTTGCAACTTCCAAAGTGGTGGGGGATGGAGGGGATACGAGCCGGTGGCACAAGTAGCTACGCAGTTAACGACTACTAGACAAAAAAATGTATACATCAACAAAAATATTCGTCTTCTACGAAACACTTCCTTTCGAATTACGCAGCAGGAATCTTTCGAATTGCGCAGCACGAATCTTTTTCTACATCGATATTTTACAAACATCGTACAGTAATTCGTAGTCCTACTGGCAACATCACAGACACATTTGTCAAACTTATTGCCTTAATTACCTTATTTTATTACCTTAATTTCGTTGAAGGAAGCAAGATTTAAACAACAGCACGGAGAAAATGAAAAATTACTTAAAATTACTGGTCGCCAATGACCTAGTATGCAGACGAAGGGTGAAGTGCTTTTTAAGTGCGTATTCGCTTTTAATACTAATATAAAATAATAAAAGAGAAACGTTATTTATTCCTAAGCGAAAAATATAGTAAGAGAATAATTTTTTCACGGTTGAAAATTTGAAGTCCATTGATATTTTCTCTCTGATATTTTTATTCTCTCTGATATCGTGGTATCTGAAGTTTTGACCAATCCAATAATTTTCATTGTTAGAAATATCTTGAATACAGAGAATTAAGAAATGTATAGTGAAGGATCTAAATAATTAAAATTAATTATGGCGGAGGAATCAATGAAGGAAAGTTATTTTGCTAATTATTATACGAATGATTGTTCAAAATATCGCGCAATAATTACTAAACTATTTAATTAACACTAACCTTACCAGGCCTAGTCAAATGACTGGTTTAAAGATCTAATTTAAAATTGTACATTTATCGTTATTTCTTTTGTTCATCTAGCTTTATGTGAATTCTTATATTCTCCGATTACTTGATCTCTCAACTTTTAGAACCAGTTATTTGACCGGGTCTGGTGAGATTAGTGTCGAAAGCCAGCATGAAATTTTCTTCAATTTCTGATCTTCGGCTGATTTTCAGTATTTTACCTTCGACTTTTCACCAGCAATTAGATTTGAGAAACGAAATGCAATGTAAGACCTACCAACGTTTAGGCCATGTTGCTTCTAAGTGCAACAGACTACCGCAGAGTTGAATTCAACGACAAATTACGATCCAGATGAACATATTGACCCAGATTCGATATACCGAAGAAAGCGAGGATAACACAAATCAATCTTGTCGCGTGTCGTGTAAAAATTTTGGTCATCCCGTTCACATCAAGATAGCTCTCAACGCTTATTGTTAGTGTTAAAAAGGCGATGGCAAAAGAGAATTTGGAACATTAACGAAGAGCGAAATAAACAAATACGATTCCATCGAATAATAAGCTGGATAATTTCTTGAATAATTAATATCCTTTAACCGAAACTGTGATTCAAGAAAAGATTGTAAAGAAACTTGATATTGAATAGTTCATAATATTTTCAAATACTTTAACAATGTATAATGCTCGTTCGCATAATACGTTAGATTTACAAAATTTAAAAATGATACAAATCAATATTAATTCGATTGTTTTAAATGATAGGAAACGTGATTTGCAAGATATGCTGGGCAGTAGAAAATCGGACGTATCATTATCTGAACAGAAACCAAACAGTAGCTAATTAAACTTAAAAATAATACTAGTTTCTTTATTATTTCTGTTTATGCAACTGGTTCAGCAAAGAATGAGTTTATCAATGAATTAGACGTAATTTTATAATTTATATATATTATTATAGATATTATTTCTATTATCATATATATTATATCTTTTTAAAATAATCGTTATTTTATTGCAGGATATCTCAATTTCGAAAACATGGAATTTGGCAATTTGCGTAACAATAATCATAGTGTTAATTTGTATTTAATTCGGCTATTCTCGGTACTATATGAACCGAAATGGATGTTATATTTCGAGATATTATTATAATATACATAGTTTTCGTATTTTTTTATATTTGGCCTTTTCTATCCGATTTTAGTTTAGGCTCGAGCCGACAACCGGTCGCCGAGCGTAGCCACGGTCACGGGATGAACGTTCCACCTAACAGAGATATAAAGTTACATAGCTTTCCTTTAAAGAATTGGCAGTACAGACTGTTACGTCGAGTAGCACTCTCCTCCACCGGATCGCGTGTCGCGGGCAGGCTGGCAAGCAGAAGTCTATACATTGTCGCGGCGCGCCTTTAATATCGTGTTTTTAACCGTCGCCGGCGGCCCGCGGTAGGTGATCCGATGTCGTATATCAACACAATGCATCGACGAGCGTACTGTTGCCGTCTGGTCGCGAGTTCCAGAGACTTCGATTCGGATCGGTTTGATTTTACGTGTTCGTTGGCGCGTGCGGTGGCGTGATCCTAGGGTGGTGGGGGTTGTCTCCCCGAAAGACAAAAGAATCGGTTCAAGACAGTCTTTTCTCCATCAAGCATTCTAACTCATCAGTAGCATTCGAACAATCAAACGCATCAGTCGCATCAGTAGCATTTCGCATCATTCATACAAGTCATTCGTACTTCACACGATCTTGCTAGAACCTATTATCCGTAACCTCAACCACGATTAGAATCAATACTTTCTGTATAAGTTATTGTTATAAGTTCTGTATAAGTTGTTATAGTGTTATTGAGATACAAATATATCTATATATATATATATATATATGTCGGGTTGACGTTAGGGGCGTATAATGAATCTTCACCAGTGTTGTTCATGGTTGTCGCACAGATATTTATTACACAAGTATGGCTGATACAAGATTGACAAACGGACGCGGTAGCTGGACGCTAATGACAATGGCCCTAAGTTCGATATAGCGAATCCACGGTCAACGGGATGACGAATATACTTTGCTTCAAAGTCTAAGTCGTACTCAACTTACTACTCGTGATACTAGGAACGCTTGATTGACTCTTAGCTAATCAGATTGCCAGAAAAGAATGACTTTCCGTCGCGACGACGCTGCAGAGGAAAACTATGACGGGGTGTGCCTAAGGGCACGAGATCATCGGATTCGTCAAAGAAAGCCTCCACTCGGAGGGTGAGGGAAATAGGCGCTGCTGTTAATTGGTCAATTTCTATGTTGGCGGTTAGAAAAGGATGCTAGCCGCCCTAGAGAGAGAGTTCCTAGCAGGCAACGTCGTACGTGACCAAATCAGGCTTTCCCATAACTTCCCGCAATAGGTGACAGATTTACAGGCTGATAGAATAAAGACTGTTTGTCAATCTGAAGGACTTTAGTTAACTAAGTCCTAAGATTTGTAACGGTTCCTCAGGTTATCTGAACATAAACTGTAAACGATGCATCGGCATCTGGCGATCATCTGGCCCAAAGAATGGGGTCTGTGTGTGGCGAGCTGCGGGGCTGTTGGAATGTATTATTGTCAAGTGTCTGTACTGCCAATTCTTTAAAGGAAAGCTATGTTACTTTATATCTCTGTTAGGTGAAACGTTCATCCCGTGACCGTGGCTACGCTCGGCGACCGGTTGTCGCCTCGAGCCTAAACTCATTGTCTCAAGTTTCGAATGACTGTGTCTGGGTTATTTCGTAAATGCTACAGTATTGAGGCTTTTCCAAATAATTCCAACGGGGGGGACCCGGTGTCCTTTCATCTCCGACACGGCCATCCTGACTATCACACGTCCTCGGGTGTATCTAGAATATTGGGTTTCCCCAATGTTAGATTCGATATAACTGTCGTTATTTACAATTTAGTTAAGTGTCAAAATAGGTCAAGGGTCCGGTTTGACAGCAAAAATTCTGGTCGGACGTTTGATAAAGAAAGAGTTAAAAGAGAGTGGAAATCCGTAACGTTACGATTGATATTCGAAGTGCTAGTCGCATTTTGTGAATCATCAGTCTGGGCGTAATGACATGATGGACCATTCTCGATCTCGCACCTGGACGACCCTCAGTTCTCTGGATCATGATACCACACTGAGCTTTTGTTCAAACACTATGTTAGATGTTATCTCCGTAGTGTTAACGATACTTGAATTGAATTCGGTAACGGTGTGTTGATCCCACACTTACTTTGTTTGGGCCGTATGCCCCCCGTAAGCGTGTGTGTGCCACTATGTTCGATCCGACACCTGATTACCGCACTGGACATGTATGAAGACATTGTCCTTTGCCATATCGCCACACTACGTTAGATGTTATTTCCATGATACTTGAATCGAATTCGGTAACGGTGTGTTGATCCCGCACTTACTTTGTTTGGGCCGTATGCCCCCCGTAAGGCGTATGTGAGCCACTATGTTCGATCCGACACCTGATTACCGCACTGGACATGTATGAAGACATTGTCCTTTGCCATATCGCCACACTGGCATATGCAAACTCTTTCTGCTAAGTGCTGTGGTCAGCATGATCCTCTGGGACCGAGGTACTCGCATCGTCATGGTCACTGTTCTCGTCATCACCGCAGACGTCCAACTCAATAGGAACGCGACTATCTGGCATTTTCTTTAACCTATCATGGCTGTATTTATATGACCGTTTGCCGTCTAGTGTTTTTAAAATGTACCTATCTCCTTCCAAAATTTCCGCTATCACAAATGGACCGCTAAATTTCGGATCTAGTTTCGTTTGGTTCCTTTCCTCGTTTTTCTTTAATACAAAGTCACCGAGATTGAATTTAACTACTTTGGCTTTCGTTTTATCGAATCTTTCCTTATCATACTTAGCGCTATCTTCCATATTTCGTATGGCCTGTTGTCTTACGTTGCAGATATCTATTTCCTTTTCTTCGGTATTTTCAGATAGTAGTAACCCGTAGGGTCTCGCTGTTTTACCAATTAATAATTCTAGCGGACTCGATTTAGTCACACGATGAGTGGTGCAATTTAAAGCTAACTGTATTTCGCCGATCGCGTCTTGCCATGATCGCCCGGTCGTTTCTACTGTTGTAAACATATTCTTTAATGTACCCATAGTACGCTCTACTTGTCCATTCGCTCTACTAGCACCGGTTGCTATTAGGTGGAGTTTAATTTGTCTATCCTTACAAAAATCTTGAAATTCTTTGCCGGTAAAACATCGCCCTTGATCTGCTATTATCCGAGAGGGACTGCCGAATAGAAATATGGCGGACTTAAGTGCCTTAACGGTGCTAAGTGAGTCTATTTTACGAGTGTGGTGTAAGTATACAAATTTGGTAAAGGCATCGATCAGGACAATGACGTATTCTTTCGAGTCGTTCTTGCCGCTCAGCTTTCCCGTTATGTCTACGTGAATGGTATGCCAAGGTATGCTGGTCTTAGGTATGGGATGTAATTCAACTTGCACTTTGCCTGAATTCGCCTTAGAAATCTGACAAGCATGACAGTTCTCTACGAATTTGCGAACATATTTCGCCATCCCTTCGAACCAGTAATACTCGTACAGTTTCTCGAGCGTTTTATCCCAACCTAAGTGCATAATTGACTGGTGTATGTGGTTAATGACGGACCACCTAAACCCTCTTGGTACGATGGGCAGGCAGAGGGTCTTGCCTCTCCTTTGTATTTTACGGTAAAGGGTACCGGATCGTAACTCATACGTACTCGCAATGTCTTCCGCGAGCTCGTCGTTTCGCAGTTTGTTGACGATTTCAGAAATTTGAGGGTCGCGACGTTGTTCCGCTAGTAGCCAATCTTCCGAGATTTCGGCCAGATTAATTTTCTTTTCTTCGATCTTGTTGGTGGGGGCGCGGTCGGTGTCTACCGGTTTACGCGAGAAGAAATCTACGTGGGCCATTCGTTTGCCTTCTCGGTACATAATGTCGAAAGTGAAAGTTTGCAAGTAAGCTCACCACCTATGAACCCTGTCACTTAGACTTACTTTATTACGAGCTGCTTTTAACGAATTACAATCAGTGACAACGAGAAATTCCCGTCCGTGTAGATAGTGGCGAAAATGTTTAACGGCGTTTACAACTGCCAGGGTCTCTAGTTCATATGAATGATATTTGGATTCCGCGGGGCTCGTTCTCTTACTGTAATATTCTATTACTCGGTTTCTGCCGTCGATTTTGTGCATTAAAATAGCGCCGTATCCGTCCGAACTAGCGTCAGTATGTAATTCTATCGGGTAATTCGGGTCAAATATCATCAACACCGGCTCGTTGGTCAGGATGGAAATTATTTTTTGCCTTATGGTTTCGTGTCTATCTGTCCAAGTTAGGTTTTTATACCGGAGGTAAGTGCGTACAACGGTTTCATTACCTGTGAAAATTACATTCTGCCTTAATTAATTCGCTTATTCGTTCGCGCACTATGCTTCGCTCTGCCTCGCTAAGCCTGTGGGGGCTTCTTTGTACGGTGATATTAGGATCAATCAAACGTATCCCTAACTGTCCCGTATTTACACGTGCACGCGGGAAACCCGTAATAAACGAACTTTTAAATTCTCCGAGGATGGAGATCAATCGGTCTTTATCTTTACCGAGCACCTCGGTGTCGACCCCATTAATATCGATTTTACTTTCGGCGGTTATATTGTAAACATTGGCAGCTTTTGCCCTGCAAATACTGAGGCTATCTTGGGTAATATTTACGTTAAAACCTTGGCTCAAAATTTCGCGGCCTATCATGATGTCGTAATTTAGATAGCCGTCGGCAAGGATGTGAAAAATTATCTCCAACGCAAAACCATTAATACGTACTATGGATGCAATTTGAGACGTGCAATTAATACGGTGATTTCCTATCCCTCGCATTACTACTATGTAGGTCGTTCTTTTGCCGGAAAACTTCGAGGCTACGGACTCTTTGATTAGCGAACATTCGGCTCCAGAATCGAAATAAAACGAGAACGACTCACCCAGATGGCTTAATTTACCAGTTGAAGACTCCACCACGCAGGAGTTGACTCGACGTTCGTTATCAGGGTTGCGATTTGTTTTCTGCAGCAGCGGGCAGTTGGGTGCGATGTGGCCCTCTCCGCGACACTTGAAGAATGACACCTTGGGCGATCCAGCCGGTCGGCTTTTCTCCTGGCGTCGTGCAGTCTCCTGTCTCTCGGTTCTCATTCTCGTACGACACTCCGCTATCTTATGCCCGGGAATACCACAGTGACGACACTTGATCCGGGGGTCAGGGTAGCTTCTGCCGTTTAACTTCGGGGCCCGTTGATGGATTTCCTGACGAAGGCGCCAGCCTCTTCTTCGCGTAGTGGAAAGCATTCATTTCCGTCAAAAATTGGTCCAGAGTCTTGATGTCGCTTGTAAGCGCTAGTTTCTCGACACGTTCGTCGCGCAGACTCAGGTGATGAAGAACGGTGGTGATACTTCCTTAGGTTCCGCACCCGCCTCTTGCTCTTTCAATTGACTCACGATGGCCAGAAGCTGCTCCTTAATTGTAGACGGTGGTGATCCCACTTCTGATGTCGGGTTGACGTTAGGGGCGTATAATGAATCTTCACCAGTGTTGTTCATGGTTGTCGCACAGATATTTATTACACAAGTATGGCTGATACAAGATTGACAAACGGACGCGGTAGCTGGACGCTAATGACAATGGCCCTAAGTTCGATATAGCGAATCCACGGTCAACGGGATGACGAATATACTTTGCTTCAAAGTCTAAGTCGTACTCAACTTACTACTCGTGATACTAGGAACGCTTGATTGACTCTTAGCTAATCAGATTGCCAGAAAAGAATGACTTTCCGTCGCGACGACGCTGCAGAGGAAAACTATGACGGGGTGTGCCTAAGGGCACGAGATCATCGGATTCGTCAAAGAAAGCCTCCACTCGGAGGGTGAGGGAAATAGGCGCTGCTGTTAATTGGTCAATTTCTATGTTGGCGGTTAGAAAAGGATGCTAGCCGCCCTAGAGAGAGAGTTCCTAGCAGGCAACGTCGTACGTGACCAAATCAGGCTTTCCCATAACTTCCCGCAATAGGTGACAGATTTACAGGCTGATAGAATAAAGACTGTTTGTCAATCTGAAGGACTTTAGTTAACTAAGTCCTAAGATTTGTAACGGTTCCTCAGGTTATCTGAACATAAACTGTAAACGATGCATCGGCATCTGGCGATCATCTGGCCCAAAGAATGGGGTCTGTGTGTGGCGAGCTGCGGGGCTGTTGGAATGTATTATTGTCAAGTGTCTGTACTGCCAATTCTTTAAAGGAAAGCTATGTTACTTTATATCCTTGTTAGGTGAAACGTTCATCCCGTGACCGTGGCTACGCTCGGCGACCGGTTGTCGCCTCGAGCCTAAACTCATTGTCTCAAGTTTCGAATGACTGTGTCTGGGTTATTTCGTAAATGCTACAGTATTGAGGCTTTTCCAAATAATTCCAACGGGGGGGACCCGGTGTCCTTTCATCTCCGACATATATATATATGTCGGGTTGGCGATAAGGGCGTTTAATGAGTCTTCACCAGTGTTGTTCATGGTTGTCGCACAGATGTTTATTACACAAATATGGCTGATACGAGATTGACAAGCGGACGCGGTAACTGGACGCTAATGACAATGGCCCTAGGTTCGATATAGCGAATCCACGGTCAACGGGATAACGAATATACTTTGCTTCAAAGTCTAAGTCGGACTCAACTTACTACTCGTGATACTAGGAACGCTTGATTAACTCTTAGCTAATCAGATTGCCAGAAAAGAATGACTTTCTGTCGCGACGACGCTGCAGAGGAAAACTATGATGGGGTGTGCCTAAGGGCACGAGATCATCGGATTCGTCAAAGAAAGCCTCCACTCGGAGGGTGAGGGAAAGAGACGCTGCTGTTAATAGGTCAATTTCTATGTTGGCGGTTAGAAAAGGATGCTAGCCGCCCTAGAGAGAGAGTTCCTAGCAGGTGTCACGTAATTTTTGAGTAATTATACAAATGTTGAGTTCAGTATAGTCTTTATTCTTTAGACTTAGTGTTTTATTACAGAGGTCAATATTGTAACTGGATTGAAATTAGAAATAGAACTGTTTGAACGGTCTCGTACCATCAAAGAAGAAAGCTCGGTGTGGGTGTTCCCTTTGGAACTCAGAACGCGGATTCGTTGTCCACACTTTTTGGTGGAAAAGTGAGGGTAACGATCCGCGATGCCCATTGGTAAATGAATTAGGTAGTAAAGACAAGGAGAGCTAGATATGGCTCGTGAGCATCCTTGTTCATGGGAAAAGTCTTATCTTGCCAGGCACCCGCTTTCTCCGTATTAGGTAAGAGTCGAGTGCAACAAACATAAGGACCATCTGTAAACCGAAAATGTTTAAGTGAAGAAAACTGAAACTGAACAGATTCGGTTTATGTCGTCTTCTTAGGCCTGCTGCGAGTTAACAGAACAATAGATAGGTCTTGGCGTTCGGACTACGTGGAATTTTACAAGGACCGTCACATCTGGCGTACCACATGGCAAAAAGGAAAGTTGATTCGTGACACAGGCAACGTGACCAAATCAGGCTTTCCCATAACTTCCCGCAATAGGTGACAGATTTACAGGCTGATAGAATAAAGACTGTTTGTCAATCTGAAGGACTTTAGTTAACTAAGTCCTAAGATTTGTAACGGTTCCTCAGGCTATCTGAACATAAACTGTAAACGATGCATCGGCATCTGGCGATCATCTGGCCCAACGAATGGGGTCTGTGTGTGGCGAGCTGCGGGGCTGTTGGAATGTCTTATTGTCAAGTGTCTGTACTGCCAATTCTTTAAAGGAAAGCTATGTTACTTTATATCTCTGTTAGGTGAAACGTTCATCCCGTGACCGTGGCTACGCTCGGCGACCGGTTGTCGCCTCGAGCCTAAACTCATTGTCTCAAGTTTCGAATGACTGTGTCTGGGTCATTTCGTAGATGCTACAGTATTGAGGCTTTTCCAAATAATTCCAACGGGGGTGGGGGGCGGTGTCCTTTCATCTCCGACATATATATATATTCTACAACTGTGGAATAAAGTGCATTCATTGAATCACCCCTGTTATCCTAAACGAAACACGGGGAGCGATCAGTTCGCGGCGTCGATTAGCCTAATCGTAGCGAGAATTTACGCCTCTCGCTGACGCGTTCCTTCAAGACCGCGTCTCTCCGCGAACGGTCGTAACACAGACACTTGACAATAAGACATTCCAACGGCCCCGCAGCTCGCCACACATAGACCCCATTCTTTGGGCAAGATGATCGTCAGATGCCGATGCATCGTTTACAGTTTATGTTCAGATAACCTGAGGAACCGTTACAAATCTTAGGACTTAGTTAACTAAAGTCCTTCAGATTGACAAACAGTCTTTATTCTATCAGCCTGTAAATCTGTCACCTATTGCGGGAAGATATGGGAAACCTGATTTGGTCACGTACGACGCTGCCTGCTAGGAACTCTCTCTCAAGGGCGGCTAGCATCCTTTTCTAACCGCCAACATAGAAATTGACCAATTAACAGCAACGTCTATTTCCCTCACCCTCTGAGTGGAGGCTTCCTTTGACGAATCCGATGATCTCGTGCCCTTAGGCACACCCCATCATAGTTTTCCTCTGCAACGTCGTCGTGACGGAAAGTCATTCCCTTTTTGGCAGTCTCATTAGCCATACGCCTAGTGTGTTTGTACGATCGGTGAATAATCTACGTCTTAGCAAAGAGCTAATCAAGCGATCCTTGTATCACGAGTAGTAAGTCGAGTCCGACTTAGACTTCGAAGCAAAGTATATTCGTTATCCCGTGGACCGTGGATTCGCTATATCGAACCTAGGGTCATTGTCATTAGCGTCTAGTTACCATGTCAAGCTTGTCAATCTTGTATCAACCATATTTGTGTAATAAATATCTGTGCGACAACCATGAACCACACTGGTGAAGATTCATTAAACGCCCCTAACTCCAACCCGACATCAGAAGTGGGATCACCAACGTCTACAATTAAGGAGCAACTTCTGGCCATCGCGAGTGAATTGAAAGAGCAAGAGGCGGGTGCGGAACCTAAGGAAGTATCACCACCGTCTACAATTTCGAAGCGGCTTCTGGCCGTCGTGAGTCAATTGGAGGAGCCAGGGGTGAGTGTGGAACCTAAGGACATATCATTACCGACGTTCGATCCCGATATCGCGGGTACCGACCCTGTCGCATGGTGCTCACTTGCCAGTTGTCTCATGGAAGGAAGGCCCATGCGATATAATGAATTACTTCGCACCGTAAGTCATGCGCTGAAGGGCGCTGCCGCGGGGTGGCTCTCGCAGGTGCCGGTCAATGCAAGCCTTACCTGGCCAAAATTTAAAGAACTTTTTCTTACGCGCTTTGGTGGTATCGAAACGACAACCGAAGCTCTAATGAAGATGGTAGCCGAACCTCGGCTGGAGGGTGAATCCATAGGAGCCTATGGTGTTCGTCTCTGTTCCCTCCTTGGGGCAAGGTGGGATCATCTGGATGCGGTCGAGATAGTCCACGCCAACGTTCTTCATCACCTGAGTCTGCTCGACGAACGTGTCGAGAAACTAGCGCTTACAAGCGACATCAAGACTCGGGATCAATTTTTGGCGGAAATGAAAGCTTTCCACTACGCGAAGAAGAGGCCGGCGCCTTCGTCAGGAAATCCATCAGCTGGCCCCGAAGCTAAACGGCAGAAGATACCTGACCCCCGGATCAAGTGTCGTCACTGTGGTATTCCCGGGCATAAGATAGCGGAGTGTCGTACGAGAATGAGAACCGAGAGACAGGAGAAAAGCCGACCGGCTGGATCGTCCAAGGTGTCATGCTTCAAGTGTCGCGGAGAGGGCCACATCGCACCCAACTGTCCGCTGCTGCAGAAAACAAATCGCAACCCCGCTAACGAACGTCGAGTCAACTCCTGCGTGGTGGAGTCTTCAACTGGTAAATTAAGCCATCTGGGTGAGTCGTTCTCGTTTTATTTCGATTCTGGAGCCGAATGTTCGCTAATCAAAGAGTCCGTAGCCTCGAAGTTTTCCGGCAAAAGAACGACCGACGTAGTAGTAATGCGAGGGATAGGAAATCACCGTATTAATTGCACGTCTCAAATTGCATCCATAGTACGTATTAATGGTTTTGCGTTGGAGATAATTTTCCACATCCTTGCCGACGGCTATCTAAATTACGACATCATGATAGGCCGCGAAATCTTAAGCCAAGGTTTCAACGTAAATATTACCCAAGATAGCCTCAGTATTTGCAGGACAAAAGCTGCCAATGTTTACAATATAACCGCCGAAAGTAAAATCGATATTAATGGGGTCGACACTGAGGTGCTCGGTAAAGATAAAGACCGATTGATCTCCATCCTCGGAGAATTTAAAAGTTCGTTTATTACGGGTTTCCCGCGTGCACCTGTAAATACGGGACAGTTAGAGATACGTTTGATTGATCCTAATATCACCGTACAAAGAAGCCCCTACAGGCTTAGCGAGGCAGAGCGAAGCATAGTGCGCGAACGAATAAGCGAATTAATTAAGGCAGAAATCATAAGGCCTAGTAACTCACCGTTCGCGAGCCCTATATTACTCGTAAAGAAGAAGGACTGCTCGGATAGGTTGTGCGTAGATTTTCGAGAGCTAAATAAAAATACGGTCGCGGACCGATATCCCCTACCTCTTATCGCGGATCAAATCGCGAGATTGCAAAGGGCGAAGTACTTCATTAGCCTCGACATGGCCAGCGGGTTCCATCAAATCCCCATTCATCCCAATTCGACAGAATATACAGCGTTTGTCACCCCCGACGGGCAATACGAGTATACGACGATGCCGTTTGGATTGAAAAACGCACCGTCCGTTTTCCAGAGGGCTATTCTCAATGCCTTGGGCGGCCTCGCCCACTCGTACGTCGTTGTCTACCTGGATGACGTCCTAATTATCGCTGAATCGGTAGACCAGGCTCTAGAAAGATTACGCATCGTACTAGGTACCCTCGTAAACGCCGGGTTCTCCTTCAATTTTTCGAAGTGTTCCTTTCTCAAGACCTCTGTACTTTATCTCGGGTACGTAGTTCATAACGGAGAAGTTCGCCCAAATCCGGGTAAAATACGAGCCTTGAGTTCTCTACCGGCACCAACGACCGTCGCTCAACTTAGGCAGTTCATAGGTTTAGCCTCCTATTTCCGAAAGTTCGTCCCTAAATTTTCACAGGTAATGAAACCGTTGTACGCACTTACCTCCGGTATTAAAAACCTAACTTGGACAGATAGACACGAAACCATAAGGCAAAAAATAATTTCTATCCTGACCAACGAGCCGGTGTTAATGATATGTGACCCGAATTACCCGATAGAATTACATACTGACGCTAGTTCGGACGGATACGGCTCTATTTTAATGCACAAAATCGACGGCAGAAACCGAGTAATAGAATATTACAGTAAGAGAACGAGCCCCCCGGAATCCAGGTATCATTCATATGAACTAGAGACCCTGGCAGTTGTAAACGCCGTTAAACATTTTCGCCACTATCTGCACGGACGGGAATTTCTCGTTGTCGCTGATTGTAATTCGTTAAAAGCAGCCCGTAATAAAGTAAGTCTAAGTGACAGGGTTCATAGGTGGTTTGCATACTTGCAAACTTTCACTTTCGACATTATGTACCGAGAAGGCAAACGAATGGCCCACGTAGATTTCTTCTCGCGTAATCCTGTAGACACCGACCGCGCCCCCACCAACAAGATCGAAGAAAAGAAAATTAATCTGGCCGAAATCTCGGGAGATTGGCTACTAGCGGAACAACGTCGCGACCCTCAAATTTCTGAAATCGTCAACAAACTGCGAAACGACGAGCTCGCGGAAGACATTGCGAGTACGTATGAGTTACGATCCGGTACCCTTTACCGTAAAATACAAAGGAGAGGCAAGACCCTCTGCCTGCCCATCGTACCAAGAGGGTTTAGGTGGTCCGTCATTAAACACATACACCAGTCAATTATGCACTTAGGTTGGGATAAAACGCTCGAGAAACTGTACGAGTATTACTGGTTCGAAGGGATGGCGAAATATGTTCGCAAATTCGTAGAGAACTGTCATACTTGTCAGATTTCTAAGGCGAATTCAGGCAAAGTGCAAGTTGAATTACATCCCATACCTAAGACCAGCATACCTTGGCATACCATTCACGTAGACATAACGGGAAAGCTGAGCAGCAAGAACGACTCGAAAGAATACGTCATTCTCCTGATCGATGCCTTTGCCAAATTTGTATACTTACACCACACTCGTAAAATAGACTCCCTTAGCACCGTTAATGCACTTAAGTCCGCCATATTTCTATTCGACAGTCCCTCTCGGATAATAGCGGATCAAGGGCGATGTTTTACCGGCAAAGAATTTCAAGATTTTTGTAAGGATAGACAAATTAAACTCCACCTGATAGCAACCGGTGCTAGTAGAGCGAATGGACAGATAGAACGTACTATGGGTACATTAAAGAATATGTTTACAACAGTAGAAACGACCGGGCGATCATGGCAAGACGCGATCGGCGAAATACAGTTAGCTTTAAATTGCACCACTCATCGTGTGACTAAATCGAGTCCGCTAGAATCATTAATTGGTAAAACAGCGAGACCCTACGGGTTACTACTATCTGAAAATACCGAAGAAAAGGAAATAGATATCTGCAACGTAAGACAACAGGCCATACGAAATATGGAAGATAGCGCTAAGTATGATAAGGAAAGATTCGATAAAACGAAAGCCAAAGTAGTTAAATTCAATCTCGGTGACTTTGTATTAAAGAAAAACGAGGAAAGGAACCAAACGAAACTAGATCCGAAATTTAGGGGTCCATTTGTGATAGCGGAAATTTTGGAAGGAGATAGGTACATTTTAAAAACACTAGACGGCAAACGGTCATATAAATACAGCCATGATAGGTTAAAGAAAATGCCAGATAGTCGCGTTCCTACTGAGTTGGACGTCTGCGGTGATGACGAGAACAGTGACCATGACGATGCGAGTACCTCGGTCTCAGAGGATCATTCTGACCACAGCACTTAGCAGAAAGAGTTTGCATATGCCCAGTGTGGCGATATGGCAAAGGACAATGTCTTCATACATGTCCAGCGCGGTAATCAGGTGTCGGATCGAACATAGTGGCTCACATACGCTTACGGGGGGCATACGGCCCAAACAAAGTAAGTGCGAGATCAACACACCGTTACCGAATTCAATTCAAGTATCGTTAACACTACGGAGATAACATCTAACATAGTGTTTGAACAAAAGCTCAGTGTGGTATCATGATCCAGAGAACTGAGGGCCGTCTAGGTGCGAGATCGAGAATGGTCCATCATGTCATTACGCTCAGACTGATGATTCACAAAATGCGACTAGCACTTCGAATATCAATCGTAACGTCACGGATTTCCACTCTCTTTTAACTCTTTCTTTATCAAACGTCCGACCAGAATTTTTGCTGTCAAACCGGACCCTTGACCTATTTTGACACTTAACTAAATTGTAAATAACGACAGTTATATCGAATCTAATATTGGGGAAACCCAATATTCTAGATACAGCCGAGGACGTGTGATAGTCAGGATGGCCGTGTCGGAGATGAAAGGACACCGGGTCTCCCCCCCCCCCCCCACCCGTTGGAATTATTTGGAAAAGCCTCAATACTGTAGCGTCTACGAAATAACCCAGACACAGTCATTCGAAACTTGAGACAATGAGTTTAGGCTCGAGGCGACAACCGGTCGCCGAGCGTAGCCACGGTCACGGGATGAACGTTTCACCTAACAGAGATATATAGTAACGTAGCTTTCCTTTAAAGAATTGGCAGTACAGACACTTGACAATAAGACATTCCAACAGCCCCGCAGCTCGCCACACACAGACCCCATTCGTTGGGCCAGATGATCGCCAGATGCCGATGCATCGTTTACAGTTTATGTTCAGATAGCCTGAGGAACCGTTACAAATCTTAGGACTTAGTTAACTAAAGTCCTTCAGATTGACAAACAGTCTTTATTCTATCAGCCTGTAAATCTGTCACCTATTGTGGGATGTTATGGGAAAGCCTGATTTGGTCACGTTGCCTGTGTCACGAATCAACTTTCCTTTTTGCCATGTGGTACGCCAGATGTGACGGTCCTTGTAAAATTCCACGTAGTCCGAACGCCAAGACCTATCTATTGTTCTGTTAACTCGCAGCAGGCCTAAGAAGACGACATAAACCGAATCTGTTCAGTTTCAGTTTTCTTCACTTAAACATTTTCGGTTTACAGATGGTCCTTATGTTTGTTGCACTCGACTCTTACCTAATACGGAGAAAGCGGGTGCCTGGCAAGATAAGACTTTTCCCATGAACAAGGATGCTCACGAGCCATATCTAGCTCTCCTTGTCTTTACTACCTAATTCATTTACCAATGGGCATCGCGGATCGTTACCCTCACTTTTCCACCAAAAAGTGTGGACAACGAATCCGCGTTCTGAGTTCCAAAGGGAACACCCACACCGAGCTTTCTTCTTTGATGGTACGAGACCGTTCAAACAGTTCTATTTCTAATTTCAATCCAGTTACAATATTGACCTCTGTAATAAAACACTAAGTCTAAAGAATAAAGACTATACTGAACTCAACATTTGTATAATTACTCAAAAATTACGTGACACCTGCTAGGAACTCTCTCTCTAGGGCGGCTAGCATCCTTTTCTAACCGCCAACATAGAAATTGACCAATTAACAGCAGCGCCTATTTCCCTCACCCTCCGAGTGGAGGCTTTCTTTGACGAATCCGATGATCTCGTGCCCTTAGGCACACCCCGTCATAGTTTTCCTCTGCAGCGTCGTCGCGACGGAAAGTCATTCTTTTCTGGCAATCTGATTAGCTAAGAGTCAATCAAGCGTTCCTAGTATCACGAGTAGTAAGTTGAGTACGACTTAGACTTTGAAGCAAAGTATATTCGTCATCCCGTTGACCGTGGATTCGCTATATCGAACTTAGGGCCATTGTCATTAGCGTCCAGCTACCGCGTCCGTTTGTCAATCTTGTATCAGCCATACTTGTGTAATAAATATCTGTGCGACAACCATGAACAACACTGGTGAAGATTCATTATACGCCCCTAACGTCAACCCGACATATATATATATATATATATAGATATATTTGTATCTCAATAACACTATAACAACTTATACAGAACTTATAACAATAACTTATACAGAAAGTATTGATTCTAATCGTGGTTGAGGTTACGGATAATAGGTTCTAGCAAGATCGTGTGAAGTACGAATGACTTGTATGAATGATGCGAAATGCTACTGATGCGACTGATGCGTTTGATTGTTCGAATGCTACTGATGAGTTAGAATGCTTGATGGAGAAAAGACTGTCTTGAACCGATTCTTTTGTCTTTCGGGGAGACAACCCCCACCACCCTAGGATCACGCCACCGCACGCGCCAACGAACACGTAAAATCAAACCGATCCGAATCGAAGTCTCTGGAACTCGCGACCAGACGGCAACAGTACGCTCGTCGATGCATTGTGTTGATATACGACATCGGATCACCTACCGCGGGCCGCCGGCGACGGTTAAAAACACGATATTAAAGGCGCGCCGCGACAATGTATAGACTTCTGCTTGCCAGCCTGCCCGCGACACGCGATCCGGTGGAGGAGAGTGCTACTCGACGTAACAGTCTGTACTGCCAATTCTTTAAAGGAAAGCTATGTAACTTTATATCTCTGTTAGGTGGAACGTTCATCCCGTGACCGTGGCTACGCTCGGCGACCGGTTGTCGGCTCGAGCCTAAACTAAAATCGGATAGAAAAGGCCAAATATAAAAAAATACGAAAACTATGTATATTATAATAATATCTCGAAATATAACATCCATTTCGGTTCATATAGTACCGAGAATAGCCGAATTAAATACAAATTAACACTATGATTATTGTTACGCAAATTGCCAAATTCCATGTTTTCGAAATTGAGATATCCTGCAATAAAATAACGATTATTTTAAAAAGATATAATATATATGATAATAGAAATAATATCTATAATAATATATATAAATTATAAAATTACGTCTAATTCATTGATAAACTCATTCTTTGCTGAACCAGTTGCATAAACAGAAATAATAAAGAAACTAGTATTATTTTTAAGTTTAATTAGCTACTGTTTGGTTTCTGTTCAGATAATGATACGTCCGATTTTCTACTGCCCAGCATATCTTGCAAATCACGTTTCCTATCATTTAAAACAATCGAATTAATATTGATTTGTATCATTTTTAAATTTTGTAAATCTAACGTATTATGCGAACGAGCATTATACATTGTTAAAGTATTTGAAAATATTATGAACTATTCAATATCAAGTTTCTTTACAATCTTTTCTTGAATCACAGTTTCGGTTAAAGGATATTAATTATTCAAGAAATTATCCAGCTTATTATTCGATGGAATCGTATTTGTTTATTTCGCTCTTCGTTAATGTTCCAAATTCTCTTTTGCCATCGCCTTTTTAACACTAACAATAAGCGTTGAGAGCTATCTTGATGTGAACGGGATGACCAAAATTTTTACACGACACGCGACAAGATTGATTTGTGTTATCCTCGCTTTCTTCGGTATATCGAATCTGGGTCAATATGTTCATCTGGATCGTAATTTGTCGTTGAATTCAACTCTGCGGTAGTCTGTTGCACTTAGAAGCAACATGGCCTAAACGTTGGTAGGTCTTACATTGCATTTCGTTTCTCAAATCTAATTGCTGGTGAAAAGTCGAAGGTAAAATACTGAAAATCAGCCGAAGATCAGAAATTGAAGAAAATTTCATGCTGGCTTTCGACACTAATCTCACCAGACCCGGTCAAATAACTGGTTCTAAAAGTTGAGAGATCAAGTAATCGGAGAATATAAGAATTCACATAAAGCTAGATGAACAAAAGAAATAACGATAAATGTACAATTTTAAATTAGATCTTTAAACCAGTCATTTGACTAGGCCTGGTAAGGTTAGTGTTAATTAAATAGTTTAGTAATTATTGCGCGATATTTTGAACAATCATTCGTATAATAATTAGCAAAATAACTTTCCTTCATTGATTCCTCCGCCATAATTAATTTTAATTATTTAGATCCTTCACTATACATTTCTTAATTCTCTGTATTCAAGATATTTCTAACAATGAAAATTATTGGATTGGTCAAAACTTCAGATACCACGATATCAGAGAGAATAAAAATATCAGAGAGAAAATATCAATGGACTTCAAATTTTCAACCGTGAAAAAATTATTCTCTTACTATATTTTTCGCTTAGGAATAAATAACGTTTCTCTTTTATTATTTTATATTAGTATTAAAAGCGAATACGCACTTAAAAAGCACTTCACCCTTCGTCTGCATACTAGGTCATTGGCGACCAGTAATTTTAAGTAATTTTTCATTTTCTCCGTGCTGTTGTTTAAATCTTGCTTCCTTCAACGAAATTAAGGTAATAAAATAAGGTAATTAAGGCAATAAGTTTGACAAATGTGTCTGTGATGTTGCCAGTAGGACTACGAATTACTGTACGATGTTTGTAAAATATCGATGTAGAAAAAGATTCGTGCTGCGCAATTCGAAAGATTCCTGCTGCGTAATTCGAAAGGAAGTGTTTCGTAGAAGACGAATATTTTTGTTGATGTATACATTTTTTTGTCTAGTAGTCGTTAACTGCGTAGCTGCTTGTGCCACCGGCTCATGTGTCCCCTCCCCTTCCGCCGTCACTTTGGAAGTTGCTCGGCGAAACTAAGGTACAAGGAGTCATTTAGTCGTCTCATTTCGTATCGATAACATAGATCGCGTTGCGTCAGGTTTGTAACGTATTATGACCTATTGGTGGCGTCGGTTCTTTATTATTTTCATTAGTATATTTTTCGCATTATTCATTACTATATTTTTTACTATCGTTTAACTTCTCAAAGCAAGATTTCGCATGCGTTTCTCTAATATTGTTTAAGTATATTTGGTTAGGAACTTTTGAATTCTTGCAAATATTTTCAACTATTTATAACACGCGACTATAGTGTATTAGTAGAGTGTATATTTTATATTCTAGCAACGAACATTCACAATATAATTCTTGCAAATGATCGCATTGCATTCACGGTATTCGTAAACATTTGTTCGATATCGAGAAATACCTTATAATTTTAAACTAATATTTTTCATACGTAACAGAAAAGTAATATTATTTTCTAAATAAACGTTCAATAGTGAAAAGAAGGAAAACATCGAAACAATATTCCGCTTATTTTCTACACCCATAAACAACTTTATATTTAGGGAATATTTGTGACCGTATGCAATGCGTTTTGTAGAGTCAGTGTTTGCTTCGCAAAAGTATTTCTCAATATTTTCAAATTACGGTCGTTTTGATTAAATTCAATTAAATAATCACACGCGAAAGTAGTAAAATTTTTTCAAACAATTTTGTACGCCACATTAGAGTTATCGTTCGCCGATTATAATTTTAGCGGTCGCGGTAATGCGGTCTTATTTTATATTCTTTTGAACATTCTTTTTCGGTATTAGAGTCAGTGCATCTCTCAACAGGACAAAGCCTCTGCAGGAGCTCAAGAATGTAAGTAGTTTTACATATTGTATTTCAATTTGTTTGAATTATTGTTAATTATACAATAAAAATGTTTGATAATTTAGAAAGCTGTAAATGTCCTTTTTAGTTGAAATAAAATCTCAACGTTTTAACATTTAAGTACAATAAAACTGTCTGATACGCATAAAAAATTGTTGAATTCTCAATGTTCTGTTCTCATACTTTTATGTTAGAGTTTCAATTTATATACTTATTAGAGTTTAGTCTTTATCATTGCTAAAGTCCCATGTTTGTTATTGCGTATTAACGATATTCATGATATTTTATGTTTTGTTATAGACATATCATTGCTTGGACTTCTTTGTCTTCTTTGGGAATGCTCCAACGGTAGCTCAAAAGACAAGAATGTAAGTAACTTTACATATCATACTTGAATTATGTGTATTCTGTATATTTTGCTTTGAATACTATTAATTAAGAAATACAATTTGTTTGAAAATTTCATAGGTTAGGGTTTTCTAAGATTATTCTTCTACTAAAATAATAAAAGTGTTAAAGCCTGAATAGCAAATTATTAAAAAAAAAAATGACTAATATATTTAAAAAATCGTTAGATTCTTGATTTCTAGATTTTAAAATTTTATATTAGAGTTTCTGTTTTTACATTTCTGGATGTTTATTAGAATTTCAATCTTTATTATTACTAAAGTTACGAATGTAATAAATTTCCATTTTTCAAAATCTCCAACTTTCCAAATAATCAGCGATCACTTATCGTGTTTTGTTTTGTAACAGATTTTTCACAACCTCCATTTCCACCATTGGATTTTCAACGGTTCCTGCCTGATGTTAGTCTTTCTAATGATATTTGCTGAGATAGTGCAATATCGATGGCAACGTTTTCCGTTTGTCCGCTTCTAATGGTGAGTCGCATGCATTTTTGTCCCTCCGGTCACTCAATAATGTCGTAGGATGAAAGGTCCGAATCGGCACGGCTGACTGGTTGTATTATGTAGAATTTTTTGCGAGCGTAGTGATCACGGGTATTTTTTATACCCGAGAGTAGTAACATTTTTTTCACATCTTCATTTAATCCATTAAATACATACTATATCGTCGTCTTTTCAATTCAAGTCTTCTTCATGAAGTTTCCTTATTTACTCTCTCGCACCTGGCAATGAAAATATAGCCGGTTAAAGTGACGTCCGATTAAAGCGAGTTCAGATAAGAGAGCGTTATTGTATTATAAAAGAAGATAAAACCTGTTCCTTGCGTGAAACGTTGCATATGATTCTCTAACAACGTACTCGTAGGTGAAAATTTAAAAAAGCTCCTTTTTAAAGAAGCAAGGAAAATATTCGGAAAATGCAAATATATCATTCTTTTACCGTGAGATAGGATTCCAGATATCGAGAAACAATTAATTTGAATGGATTAATAAAAGGCATAAAATTCTATTGAGAAAATAATCTTTTCAATATGTGGTGGATTGTGTGAGGATCAATAATATAGAATAACGAGAGATCGCTGCTGCAACCCGTCAAATATATTTGGAATAAATTGGATAAATGTAAATACCGTTGAGAGACGCTCGTACGAACGTATTTGCAAAGATAGGGTATGAACGCTCGCGGATAACTCGTGTGTTAACTCGAACTATAACTCGGATAATAACTCGAATAATAACTGACTCGCTTGCGATCGCGTCCGTTTATTTATCCTGCGCGCGACATTGTTTTGCCCGGAGTTTATTCATCGTTATGTTTCGTGCGTCAAGGCGGTGTCCGTGTTACGAGGCACAACAACATGAGTCACTCTCGATTCGGATCGTCCTATGACTCATGTACCGCTACAAATACATCTTCTATTGCGTTTTGTGTATATTATTGTGTATTATAATTGTAAAAGAGAAGGTTATATGATCCTACAACTTCTAACTTATCGATTTTATATCATATTATAATTGATCAACATTGTCGATTAGTAAATTATTCTGTAAGAGAGCCCAGCGTATTAAAAACTAATAATATAAAAACCAAGATAAGTTAGTATAAAATTAAATTTTGGTACGGATATTTTTAAAGACGATTCCACGTTCTTCACATACTTTTTACGAAAATCTACCATACGAACGACTATATGAAAATCGAATTTGTTTAACCAAGCAAGGACCAAGACGTCTTTTACTCTTTACATTATTTACATAAGATCTCCGAAGCATGAACTACTTGCCTCTGTAAAGAAGTTTTTTTTTAAATCGTTTATTTGGCAAGATTTGTTTTTTTTTTTGATACTTTTTTAAATTCACAATAAACAATGAATTTGAGTAAAGTGTGTTAGGCAAAAGTACCGATACGCGACGGTACAACGTAGCCATGCTATATTATATGTCGTGGTTTTACGGTTTTTGTGTTTATTTTTGTTTTTTGGATTTAAGCCGCAGGGGAGCGGAGCTGTTGTGTATTCTTGTTTGTGTTGTATTTTTGTCCTGAAACGTGGCCGCAAAACAGCACAGCCAGGATCAAAAGTTTTGCTGCTAGGCGCGGATATGATCCCCGGGATTGTTTGAAACTTTGTGATATGTTTCAATCGCGTCTCACCGAACTCCGTAATTCGAGTATTAATTTTCAACGGCTCGATGCTCTTTGATATGGAATGGATCGAGAAACGGAGATTGAATCTTTTAAATTATCGATGCTCGTTGTATTTTCGTCCAGTCGCGATCGCGTTGAGGCGCGTCAACGGGAGTCGTAAATTCCCGTTACGATTATACGAATCGACACGGCGAGCAGGGCGATTCCCTTTATTTCTTTTGGGATAATAGGGGTGTTTGTGGTTGAATAACTGTAGTCTACAGTTATATAATATAAGTATATTCACCAAACTTACAACACTTAGAAAATATTTTGAGGTCGTCGGAAAATACAATATTTGACCCGACGGTTGATAGTGTTAACGCGTTATATGCCAAGATCGTGACTGACTCTCCGCTCTACTGCTATTACGGAGGAAAATTCGGTGAGGGTGTGCCCTTCTGAACTAAGAACGCGGATTCGTTATTCCCATCTTTCGATGGAAAAGTGAGGGTAACGATCCGCGATGTCCATTGGTTATAACTAGTGTTGGTAAATAGTTGCAAGGAGTAAGTCTGCTGCAGCTGTGGCGATATAAAGAAAACATACAGCGATGAAACCATGAACCTTTTCTTCATCAACGTTGCATGTTTCGTACACGAAAAATTTTAATTTAATAAGGTAATTCAATTAACCAAACGAATTTTCTGCTTTCTTGATAAATCATTCGAAGAAATGTGTCCCTGTTGCTCAGAATTAACGAGGAAACAATCTTTCACGCAGAGTAAACGATATTCGATCCCGAAAGAGTTAAAAAATGACCGATACTGTAAGTAGCAGAGTGTCCAGTCTGCGTTAAACACGATCGAAGTTAACTTTAGAATCAATTAGCTCAAACTTTCCCACCACGTAACAACCCTCAAAAGCAAACCAAAACTCACTGAACCATGCCCTTGGAATTCGAATAGAACAACGCCCACTTACCTCTGAAATGATAGTTGGAACGAAAAGTTCCATCCTCCAGTATCCCTCGAACATTCCGCAAATATTATATTTCTCTTGGGAACTCCTTCGATCCGGTTTATTGGATCGGTAGAGGTTAAGGGTTACACAAAAGACGAGAGACAGCGAGCGTCGACAAGCATCGGTCGACAAAATGAAGCAGCAGTTTACTTCCAGTTGGCAGCGAACGTTGATCCCAGTTTAACGATGGATCCGAACTAGTCGACCGATGGACTCGTCCTTTTCTTTCCTCTCGTCCGTTCTATTGCTCTTTTCCCTTTTCCACTCTTTCCACGACGATTCGCCTCGGTGTTGACCTCCCGTGATGTGTTCCCATGGTGAACCACGTCTTCTAGGTCTGCACGGCGTTGTTAATTGCGATACCTACGCCTTCGGTCGCAGAGCGCACACTCGTTCGCCTCTAGGCTAGGTCAGTACCGTAAACGGTCTACTCACACGTTGAGACGCACTCGCGTGAGCTACGTGTTCCCCAGCGCCGATGACGCTGAATAAGCTGCATGCCAACGCAAGAAAGGGGAGGGGAGAGCCACTGACCTATGACACCGACTCGGTCAGAATGCTTATCGTTAGAGAATGGCAGACCGAGGTTGGACTGTAGGTTAAACGGCGAGGCAAATGTTTGCGACTCTGCATGGGATTCTGATAGCTTTAGGGATCCTGTGTTTCGGAGGATGCCACGGTTGACAGTTCTCGGCTAGGCCACGAAAATTTTAGACGAGGGTCGTATGGATTGTAACAGAGACACGGAAAATTTGGATGTAAGTAGAAGCTGAATGATAGACTGGTTTTGGGGAGAATGTTGGGATTCGTGAATGGTAGATATTTCCTGCGAATCATAGAATCTAAGTTTGGAGAGTGTAGTTTCGCGTTAAAGTCTGACTTTGAAGAATTTTATTCGGCTTTCTAGATTTTCTTTACCTAGATCTCATAGGAAATAACCAGGAGATATTTTTTTTATAAAATGCAAGAGATTGTTACCAAATAATGTAGCTAAAGAATAAGGTAAAATAGATTCGAAAGATGGAATAACGGTATAGAAAGTATCAAAGTATACAAAATACGGTAGTATGACTATCACTAAAAAAAAAAAACATTCAGTCTTATAAATAAAAGTCGCGACATGAATAAAACTACGAATAAAGGATTGTCGTATGATGATTCGTTTGACATTCTTTGTCGGAAATGTGCAACAGGAGAAACCACGAGGGTGCCACGTAAAAACAATAACTTTTCGTGATGATAGAAATTTTATTTATTAAGAACACCAAAACTATCACAATATTCTAGTATCGACTCACACTTTAGAATAATTCGGTCATCAATACTCGATGTTTATGTACTAAGCGAGAACCATGGAAATGACGGTGAGGATATTATTCTTGGAAGGACTTTATCAGGGTAGCGATGTGTTATCTTCCTGGAAGAGATCTAGAGGTGGTCGCCAGAAGTTACGTCAGGGTAGAAAGATTTGAGATTACAAGGGTATCACAAATAGATTATAAGATTATAATATGAAATTGCGAGTGTATAAATGCTCTCGTCGTAGCAGTGACAATTGAATAAAACAAATAAAGCTTTACACATTAATTTTACAAATTACAAACCATCCTATTGTTCTATTTGCTGTAAAACAACATAATTGTGCAATGAGAATTATAACTTGGATACAATTTAACGATCCGTGAATATTATTAGTTATTGTGTAAGAGAATCCAGCTTTGCATTATAATCCAAACAAACAAGGATGTTGACTTGTTCAGATTCAATATACAGAAATAAACAATTATCCTTTCCCTATAAATTAACAAGAGAAATATACAATACCTTTGGCATTTATTTTTACAATATATATAAATAATCATCGCTAAACTTTCGAGTAACTGATGCGAATAACTGGCTATCTCAAATAACACTATTTCGACCGTTCGCGGGGAGAGGCGATCTCGAAGAAGCGCGTCAATGGGAATCGTAAATTCCCATTACGATTCGAATAATCGACGCCACGAATCGATCAATCCCTCATTTCGATTAAGATAATAAAGGTGGTTGAATGAGTATAACGCTGATATTAACAGGTTATAATATATATTTTCAACAATCCAACCGCTTCAATATTTGATACAATGGTGCATATGTTGACTGCTAAACTGCGAGTGAATACGACCTGAGACTCCTTTCGTATTGGCGATGGTGATGATGTGACTTTTGTCGATTGACTGTCTTCGACGTGGCGACTGTGCTGACTGAACGCGGATTCCTTGTTCACACTTTTCGCGAGGATAACGATCCGCGATGCCCATTGGTTACAGTCAACATTAATAAATGAAGATAGGAGGAGGAAGCCTACCAAATACTCGCTTTATCCGTTAAATAACTACCCGCTTTCTCCGTGATGTTTAAGAACGAATAATATACCTAAGGACTGTTCTAAGAACCAGCTACAAACCGAATATACTTGCAGGAATAAAGATTCCGTTAAAAGGATTCTGTTTATGGTGGTTCCGTAGGTTTATTAACGGTGCGTGGGGCTTTGACGGTCAGACAATGAAGGACGTCGCACGGACCATCTCACGCGACGTAACAAACTCTATAGTTGATTGATACAATTATTACCTGCACAAGCAAAAGGCCACAGAGTATCGACGACAAAGAATCCATCAGAATGAAATTGCTCAATCACAACAACTGGAACCGAGTTCCTAATTATCTTCCACGGTCCGGGAACAAAAAATCGTTCAATTATCCTAGAATTCGATCCTGCACATGGTCTTGCCAAACCAATTAAGCAACGCTAGGAAATGAGTCTACCATGTCGATCGCAGAAACAGAAAACGCTAACTAACCGCTGCGCGATTCAAGTTTGGCAACGTGTGTAGTCGTCCTGCAGAATTCACCTGCGGGCCGTAGCCGTTCGTTAAACCCTACGAAGTTAGTAGAGGAGAAGTGATCGAAAATCCAGAATAAGCGGCTGAAAAAAGAGGAGAATGTCACATGGGAGGTACAAGAAATCACGAAACCGATAGATCGCCGGTGATCTCCTCGCGTCGCAGTTCTAACATTTCACGAATAAGGTGAAGAAATTCAACTTTGTATATGATAATAGAAATTATTATATAAATCCAATAGAGTGACGATTCAAAGTGTTACAAGAGACTGGGTCCAAATGTTTTAACAGACTCGAATGAGCGCTTACTTTGAAGGGATTTTATACTGAGATTTTAGTCCTTCTGGAGGGGTTGTTGTTGGGTGTATCACAAAGGCGCTTATTTTGTTACCATTTGGTTATTGTTTCGATGGCTGTGGTATGCAGGATGTCTAGCCTATCCTATTACAATTTCTGAGCGGGTGGACTTCTTCAGTGTGTGACATTCCCCCCTTTTTAGAATCGCTTTGCTCCGTTGAAGCGCCTGATTTGAATGATCCCGTTCTCTGCATTTTAGATAAGGTTCTGGAAAGTGTCCGTTCCATGGGCTGATAGATGAATTGGTGCTATGAGTACTTGATGCAAATTGTATACGTGAGCGGCAGGGCAAAGTATTCTGATGTCACGCTCCGCGACCCGCGCGATCCGTGGCGCGAAAGTAAAATTGATAACTTCCTTTAAACCGAGATAATTAAAACCTTTATTTGAAACCGTGTTTACAGTATTTGAAGCGAAAAGCAGTTAAAGCAGCTAAAATCTAGATCTTGCGAAAACTCATCTAACTACGTTTTTATATTATGTTTTTATAACGATATTATGACGATTTAGATTGTAAACAAATTCGGCAGTTGAACAAACGTTGGGGATCTTCTCAAACATTTTCAAAAGAAGGACTTTGACGTTTTCTCATCTTCGACGGATATAAATGTAGCGACCCAGAGAAGTTAGCGGTAGTTTTGGAGTTCGAGTTTGAGTTTGAGTTTGAGTTTGAGAATATATACCTTTTGGTTATCGAGTAAATTAATTGGCGTTAGTCTATTGCAGAATAAGTTAACATTTGTCTACCGAAGAATCATCAACCGAAGAATTTCATACCCGTCAGTAAATTGTCAATATCGAAATTGAGTAAGATGTAAATAAGACATTTTAATCGATAATCTACTTTCGAACAACTTTAATCCTCTCCTGTGCTAGTATTGCCGCACATAGCGGGTTAGCCGAAAAGTGGAGCTCATTGCCAGTTGCGTTAACGTCAGTTGACGCTACCTTCTCGTCGGCTACTAAATAGGACGTAACAATATATACAGATATTAATTTTGGCGGCAGCGGTGGGATACGCTTCACGGTAGACTAAAGTTCTTAAGAATATTAATAAAATATAAACAGAAAACATGTCGATCACACGAGACTCCATGAATGAGGACACGCTCTTGACATTGTTAGAAAAGGTGAAAGCGTGGAATGAAAATTTTCGCGTATTAACCGATATGAGCATAAGGCTTGCCAAATTAGAGGAAGACACGCGTATAGGTAAGGTAACGAAGGTAACTGAAACGCCTATATCATTGCCGATAACACCATGAGAGACCAGAGCGATCGAGGTTAACTCCCAACCGATTAAATTAAAGGACGCGATCGAATCGGTACCAGTGTTCGACGGCCACCAACCGTCTGTATTTCAGTTTCTAAGGGCGTCTAACCGTGCGAAAAATATGGTTCCAGGGCATCAAGAGCCTCAATTGGTGAAGTTACTATTGAACTAGCTTCGCGGACGCACATTTCTCTCCGTAGAAGACTGTCGGGTAACAAATATAAATGATTTTGGGAACAAGTTGAAATATATGTTCGGCCCAGGAAGAACCGATCACGAATATAGAGGATGTTAAGGTTATTCGATGTATGTGAAATTAAAGAAACGCGTGGATAAATTGTAAGGTATTGTGAGTATATATATTGTGAATATTAATGTACAAAGTGTGGAATACAATGTAGGCTTGTCCAGGTCCTCGCGATAGCAATGTTACCCTGAGACTAAAAGAACCCTGAAGCCAACGTCACACGTGTACCGCTTATAGTCTGTCATCGACGCATTCTTTTGTCTATGCGCTATCGATGACCTCAGCGCTTGAGAAAACCGAAGACCAGATGTAGAGTTTTCTTAGAAGTGGCGATCGCTTCAACGTGGGAGAATAAAGAACAGTATTTCAACGACCAGGATAGGAGATACTAGACTACATAGACCGCGTCAGAAATCTCAGGTTGGCAATAACGGATGAGCAAAGTTGCGAGTATGGCACTGTATCGCAAGACGTCCAAGATACGATAGATTGGGACGTTTCGTTAAGGGACTCCCAAACGAGGTATACTTGCGAGTAAAAGTAACAGGATACCAATCCTTCCTTCCTCACGAAATCGTCCAAACGATCCGGGACAAAATTCTATAATCTGTATTTATTGTAAAAAAACTTTGGCACGAGACTGCTACCGATGTAGAGCCAGAGTAGACGCTGGGATAATCATACCTTACGCGTCGGGGCAGTCGGGAAACCAGCAAACTCCTTCGAGAACAAGAGGAGAACCTCGAAGGAGCGATGCTTTGAATCACCCAAGAAGTACAAGCTGCAACGAGAAGACCGACGCCACAACCTTCGTGCAGTTGTGCACGGGAACATATAGAACACTTGGAAAATCAACGAGTAAAAGAACAGGAAGTCCACGGAAAAACAACCAGGAGTACGGAAGAATCGGATTCAAATTCGGAAGGAAACCTCTCCGAATTGTTTCGATAAGAATGAACGAAACCCCGAGCACTTCAACCGTCAGAATAATCTCCCGGACTTAAAAACAAAACTAAGTTACTGAGAGACTCCGGATTGAAAGTAAATATAAAAAAAACTGCCTTACCTGATACAGCGATCATCAGCGAGCAAGAATCAATTGAAGTTCGAGGAATCACGGCAACGAGCCTGGTCAGCCTAGGGCAGACTATAGTACAGGTTGCGAGCCACCCAGTTACCTTTCATGTAATTGATGACACATTGCTGATCGACCAAGACGGAATCTTAGGATCCGAATTTTCTGCAGGATGCAAGGCTCGTTTGGATTACAAGCGAAAACGTATCAGGCGGGGAAATATTTATATAAAATATATATAAAAATCAAGCCATTTGAGGGGGTCTATTTTGGTAATGCAGTTGTGAAGAACCAGTTATATGAGGTTATGTGAGAAAGATAAATATCACATCGAGAGACTATGAATTCGCCACACCTACAATGGTAATTAAAGAATTTGAAAACCTCATCTCGTTCCCTAGTACGACGTGCAATGTGATTTCGAAATCTAAAGAAACTAGATTCGATGAAATCACTTGAATAAAAAGGAGAGGAAAAACGTTGAAGAATTAGTTCGGAAGAACCAAGATAGATTTCATATTCCAGGAGACACGATGGAAGGAACTGAAATTCTAGACCATCGAATAATTACAACGGATGATATACCAATCAATACTAAACAGTATCATTATCCACCTGCACGTCGAGAGGAAACAAATCGCCAAATTCAAGAATTACTGGACACTGATGTCGTAGAACCATCGATATCTCCGTACAATTCTCCGTTATGGATTGTGCCGAAGAAACCAGACTCGTACAAAAACAAACGTTGGAGATTAGTCATTGACTATAGAAAGCTCAATGATATAACGATCGGCGATGCTTATCCGCTCCCTAACATCACAGAAATATTGAATCAGTTAGGAAGTGCGAAATATTTTTCCACGTTTGACTTGTCATCAGGCTTCCACCAGATCCGAATGGCACAGGAGGATGTCCACAAGACTGCATTCTCAACGCCGTACGGTCACTTTCAGTTTGAGCGAATGCCTTTTGGACTGAAAAATGCTCCAGCGACGTTCCAACGGCTGATGAATTCAGTGCTCTCAGGATAGCAAGGAGTAGAACTATTCGTCTATCTGGACGACATAGTGATTTATTCAAGATCTCTTCATGAACACGAAAGTAAATTTAGTAAGTTAATGGAAAGATCTAGGCAGGCCAGGTTACGATTATCGTAGAAAGAAATGGTTAAAAAATCAAGAAAATGCATTCAATAATTTAAAAACAGCACTGATGACAAAACCTATTCTACAATATCCGGATTTTTCTAAACCCTTCAACCTCACAACAGACGCATCAGGATACACAATAGGCGGAGTATTAAGTCAAGGACTGATTGGAAAGGATTTGCCAATCGCGTATGCCTCTAGACTACTAAACCCGGCGGAATAAAATTATTCTACCATTGAAAAGGGATGTCTGGCAATCGTCTACTGCACGATACATTTCAGACGATATCTGTATGGTAGAAAATTTACTATAGTAACGGACCACAAACCGTTAGTACGGATGAATTCTATCAAGGATCCTATTGCAAGAATCTGGAAATAGAGACTAACGTTGTCGGATTTCAAATTCGATATTCCATACAATGGAGGCAAAGCGAACGCAAATGCGGACGCATTGTCTAGAAACCCCCCAGAGATGTACTTGCCGATCAGGAAACGAGACGAAGATTCGCCGATTCGTTATCCTATCCGAAAAAGATTCCAACTAGACACATGAACCAAGGATCCTCCCATATTCGAAGCTAAACCACGCGACTTGTCTCAATTCCATAATCCAGGAAAACACGAAGAAAGGGCCAAACCTACAATACTTGCGGAATTGAGAATCTCAGAAACAAGAGACTCCATAATGAAAACAAATGATCACAAGGTGATTTTTATCCATACAAAGGAAAATCCGGTGGACAGGAGGGGGGGCTAGAAATGAAGGAAGCAGGGAACCTACCGCATTATGAAGACCTAATGCTGGAAAGAGCAAGACTGCAACGGTACTCAGGAAAACATATAATATCTCTACCAGTGAAAGAAAACCGAAACGTCCCAATAACACCAGAGAACTTGATAAACTCATTAAAATTTTTGCTGGACCTGGTAAATGAGAAACAATTGTCATCCTTCGGTATCAGTAAAGGAGACCTAGAGGATTTACCATGGCGACATGTAATCAAGCACTTGAAATGGGTATTCTTGATAAACATCATAAACATCACCATTTGTACCGGGAAAGTAACCACCCCATCAGTGGAAGCGCGAAAAAACATCATACGAGAGAAACACGAATAGCGGGACACAAAGGAGTAACAAAGACCTACCAAAGAATACGACGACACTACTGTTGGGAAAACATGAAGAAGCAGATCCAAGAATACGTGAGAACACGTAAGGAATGCCAATTGAAGAAATTGACCCGGATAAAAACGAAACAACCAATGGTTCTCACAGATACACCGGGCAAACCTTTCGACTAAATTAGTATGGATATCGTCGGTCCACTGTCAAAGACACAAAAGGGGAACAAATATATACTAACCATCCGGGATTTATTGACCAAGTATTCGACCGGGATTCCGATGGAGAAGATTTCTTCGGCGGAGATAGCGGACGTCTTCGTAAAACGATTTATTTGTCGATTCGGATCACCGAGATCCATTCTTCCCGACCAGGGGGCGAACTTTACATCCTGGTTGTTGAAGAAAGTGGCGAAGAGATTTCGCATCAAGCGATACATCACATCGGCATATCATCCGCAAAGCAATGGTTCGATCGAAAGATCGAAAGACGAAGTTATACATAGAAAACACCAGAAACTGGGACGAATGGGTGGAACTGGCCATGTTCTCCTACAACACCTATGTACATGAGGGAACAAGGTTCTCCCGCACGAGCTAGTCTTCGGACACTTGGCCAAAGAGCTCACGGGTGAGGCGATTATCGATGAGAACATGGAATCTACCTACGCGGAAGACCTGAAAGACTTATTCGACCATATCAGTACGGTGCAGCAAAGGGCGAGGAAAAATCTCATAGAGTCCAAACTAAAATCCAAATCGTACTACGATAGACGAATCAATCCACAAAACATTAAAACGGGAGTTCTGATGTACCTCTTGAAAGAACCGAATAGAGGGAAATTTACCGACCAGTTTACAGGACCGTATAAGGTATTGGATATTTTGAAGAATAAAAACGTTACAACAGAAGTGCGAGATGCCCCGCGAACCGTACATTTAAGCAAGCTAAAATTGGCGCACAATCGAAACGGACAATAGCCTATCAGCGAACAGATGGAGCGACAACCAAACGCCGAAAACATCCGTCCTAAGTGTACGGAGGGAAAGGATTAATCAAATTTCCGCTGGAAATTTGAACTTCAAGACGGGGGAGGGTGTCACGTCCCGCCACCCGTGCGAATCGTGGCGCGAATGTAAAATTGATAAATTCTATTAAACGGAGATAATTAAAAAGTTTATTTGAGACCGTGTTTTCAGTATTTGAAGTGATAGGCAGTTAAAGCCGCTAGAAGCTATATCTTGCGAAAACTCATCTAACTACGTTTTTATATTTTGTTTTTATAACGATATCGAGAAAGTCAGCGGTAGTTTTGTTCGAGTTTGTGTTTGAATTTGAGTTTGCGTATATTTACCGTTTGGTTATCGAGTAAATTAATTAGTGTTAGTCTATTGAAGAATTAGTTATCATTTGTCTACCGAAGAATCATCACCTGTCAACCGAGGAATTTCATACCCGTCAGTTAATTGTCAATATCGAAATTGAGTAAGATTTAAATACGACATTTTAAATCGATAATCCACTTTCGAACAACTTTAATCCTCTTCCGTGCTAGTATTCCCGCACATAGCAGGTTAGCCGAAAGTGGAGCTTATTGCCAGTTGCATTAACGTCAGTTGACCCTACTTTCTCGTCAGCTACTAAATAGAACGTTACACGGATACATACATTTTTAGGAATTACTTGTTTAGACATTCGAAAAGTTTACATTTATACAATGTATATACTGTTCCTAGTCCTAGGGCTACGTATCCTCATATTTGTAATGTTGAAATGCCGTATTCTCTGAGTGAATTTATACGGCTTTCGAATTGTAGCGTATTGATTTGTATTGGTAACGTATCGAGGCTGGCTTTGTATTGATTAAAGTTGCGAGTTACGTTTGGAGCCGTTTCTAATATTTGCTTTAGCGTTGGGATGTTTATTTCTTTGAAACTATGTGAACTCTTCTTAATTTTGATTTCGTAAGAAAAATATTTTTATGTGTTCCTCCTACTTTCATAATATTACGGTCGTATGTGATTATACATCCAGTTCTGCTGCTAATTATACTCGTTTATTTGATTTCTAAGATTTAATGTGTTTTACATAATACGTTGATCTGCACATTTATCGTAGGGATAATGATATAATAATTTTCAGTCTGTAAAGGTACGAATGTCAATTCTTCCAACTCCAATACAGCAATTGGACAAGTTTTGACTGTCGATTGATTATCAATTAATTCGATTGTATATTCGGGTGAATTGATCCTATTGTGGCTTGGTTATGTTCTTTTACAAATGTGGATGATTGCCGTTCGTTTACAATATTTGTTTAAGTAGTGGCTATCGACAAAGGTGTATTGTTCTCAGTTGGTTAGTATTAAGTCCTTTTCTACTACAGGTGCGATAAATACGGAGTTTTGCTTGAGTGACTGTTCAAAGTGTTACAACAAAAAGGTGTTGAGCGCTAATTTGGGGGGGGGTGTTTATACTGAGGTTCTAGTCCATCTGAAGAGGTTATCGTTGGTTGTATATCGGAGGCGGCTATTTCGTTACTGTCTGGTTGTTGTTTCGATAGCTATGGCATGCAGGATCTTTCGTCTACCCTATTACTGTTTCCGTGCGTGTGACATTCTTGAGCGTTTGACACGCGCATGTGTGTTTAACTCGCTCGCAGGATGCCAGATATTACGCGAGCGTTATTCAGGCGAATCGATATTTTATTCATGAATTTTCCAATTTTTCGGAAACCACAGATGGAAAATGTACCGAAAGTTTGTTCGTTTATAGAATTGTTTTACGTTGAATATGGATTTGGCTAGAGGGACTAAAGTTGTTTTCCGGATCGTGCTATAGGTGTTTATATAGGTACATTCCTCGTCAAAGAGATAGCCCATGTGAGCTATCTTTAATTTCTCAATGACGCGTGAAAGGTTTTTCGTCTGTAACGTATAATATTAAAACGTTATGAGCTCAGGATATGCGGTTCGTTGAAAATAATTAAAAATGTTATGAGGTTTAGCGTGTAACAAAAAAGAAATTGTTTTATTTTAAGAACGAAATGATAGCACATGTACAATAAGAAAATAATAGTCAACATAAATTCTAATTAACAATAATTACTTATCAAACGTATATACTTATTAATGAGTACATCTCCCTTTATTTCCTATTACTTCTATTGTACGATTTGCTATCGATTTATATTGTTTCTGAATATAATTTTGATTCAATGTATCCCATTCGCGTGCAATTGCATTTTTTAATTCTTGTGCGTGTTAATACTGCTTTCCATTCGCGCATACGCCGTGAACAAGTTCTGCCCAGCAATTTTCAATAATATTAAGGTCCGGGGAGCGTGCATGCCACGGCAAAATAGATATATTATTTTCATTAAAATATGATCGAACCAATCTTGATGTGTGTACAGATGCATTATCTCGTTGAAAGATGTGATCAGATCCAGAAATGCGTTCTGCATGATTATTTATTTATTCTTTGATTAAATTTATGTATCCGGCACTATTCATTCTTCCATCGATGAACTTGTCTTGCCGAGATGACCATTGCTGGCCCAAACCGTCACGCTGCCTCCTGCCGTTCGTCGTCGAATTGCCGACATTGTCTCTATTCTCGTGTCATGAAAATAGTATTGGAACCCATCAGAACCATCCAAGTTGAATATTTTTCGTCTGATAATAATACCCTTCTCCATTTCTTGTTCCAATGCATTCTTTCTTCCGCAAAGAGTAAACGTTCTACTTTGTGTTTCGTTGTTAACGAAGGTTCCTTTCTCAATTTTAGCCTCTTGATATCTTAGCAGGGTATTAGAACTCGACGAACACTCTAAACACTGGCATTAACACTAGATTTTTCCATTATTTGCTTCGTTGTTAACTGTGAGTTCCAACTCGCTGCACGCAAAATTGCTCGCTTATCGTGATTGGATAACGATGTCGACCTACCAGTACTTTTCTTTTTGCCCATAATCTTTAACATTTTTAAAGAAATTGTGTATTACTTTACGACTTCTTCTTATCACTTTGTTGTTTCAGTTCAAGAATTTGCTATTTTTCAGACTCGTTTAATTTTTTCCGCATTCCATACTTACAAATTTATATAATATGGCAACGACACACGAGCTAGAGGACAAATCCAGCCACGTGTGGTCTTGCCTCGGAGTATCAACAACGTTAGGACATACTGGTAATAATAAGTACACTGTGGGCAACAACAATGTCACCGCTTCGTAGAACCGTCTAAGAAAGGCGAATGGAAAATTACCGGTAGCGACCAGTATAAATAAACAAACGCGATCGTAAGGTGACCGGTTCCATCAGACTCAGTCATGTGCGATCTCTTTAGCGAGTTACACCACAGTCTTAGCGAATTAGTACCGAGGGTTTTAGCGAACATTCTTTTAACGACCAGTATTGAGCAATCTACGGTTGTCTCTGTATTTATAATTATTTTAAAATATATTTGACAGCTTCAATATCGAGTAATCTCGTCATTAATCTACCTCACGTTTTACAACTTGTTCTCTGAATAAACAGTGTGGGATTTAATATTGCTTAAATGTTAGTGTTTTATTATTATTTATCTTTGTTCGTTATTAATGTTCTAATTTGTGACTATTAATCATTTATTAATTATTGGTATGCTTCAGATGTGTTCCATGATGCATCGATGTCCTGACGTTTTATGTAAGTAAACAAAATTTTATTATTGTAATTATTTTTGCAAAATGAACGAAATGCGTCATGGATATTCATTTGTCATAATTAATTTAGCTTCTCGTGTTATTTTCATTTTCTGTATTGATGCGCCCGTCAACATGAGCGCTTGAGATAAGCTATCTCCGTTTGCGGTATTGCTACAAAACTGTTTGTCATTTAGATTCTTGATTTTGTTATTTTAATTCAGACTCATATCATTTGACTTGTATAACATACATGAGGTGGTGTTCGGTGTAAGGTGTCCAAGAAATACTCGGCGCTGCTCAACAATATAATTTATTTAACAATCAACAATTCTCGATTACCACTGACTTTCTCGCTTCTCGACTATGTTTGTGTCACGTAATATTCGTGAGAAGCAAATAAAAAAAAAATGAGTTGAGGAGAGTCCCCAACTCTTATATTTTCTTTTACAATATTTATTGATCAAGTATAAAAATACAATAGATTTGAGGGGCGATGTTGGAAGTTGTGATAGCCGTGTGCAAAAGCTGATAATGACTATCTTGATGACGTCATTTGAAGTGTGATGGCCGTCATATTTTGGTCATCCAAAATCTTAACGTTTCTTCGTTACGGTTTTGTGGAATCGCACTTTGGTAGGCCTCATTTGAATTTGTTCCAAGTGTTCTGTTTCATTTTTTCTGTCCAAGAGGCGAATGGTTAAAGTGTTTTGCGGTATTTCTGTATATATGTTTAAAGCTGTTGGATTTGTCGCAATATTTTGGATGTTATTCTTAGTTTTAAAACATAGCAAACGAGTACACATAGTTTTGTAGGTAAACATTTCTTAAGTACATCGAATATTCCTATTTTACTGAGAAGGCTATTTGTAAAAATGAGAGTCCCCATGATTTAAGAGACTGCATTCGTTAATTGATTGATTTTGTGTTCTTTCGATTTTGTCCAACTAATAATAAAATCTATCCTTCTATCATTTTCAAAGGAAATGACGATGGTGTCGGTTTGTTATTTCTTAGTGGTTGACGGTCGGTGAAACGGTTTGTAGGTATCGACTGGGTCCTTCTCTCCAATCTCTTTGTTTTTCGCGTAGGTTCTATATCGGCAGCTTTCTTTTCTGTTTCATTTAGTGATGCTGGTTCGTTAGCCAAAAGTATTTGTCCGATTTCATGGCGTAGTCCTTTTAGGTAAATTCGTCCTACCTTTCTCATTGTAGCATCAGGCATGATATGTATGGTTAATGGTTGTGGATTTTCCTTGGTGATGGCGTAGATTAATTTGTTTAATTTGTTTCGTAGCGTTTTTGCTTCAAGTGGCGTAGCTGTTCGTTATACTCGTCTGAGGTTACTTGTGTTGCTACGTTGGCTCTTAATGCTTCGAAAAGATCTACGTAGTTGTCGATTGGAATATTACGAATACTCCGTGCGACTTTTCCTATCATCTTTTCTACTTTAATAGCTTTCAGTAATAATTCTTTTTGTGAACATTCATTTCTCGTATCTCGAATTTCTTCGAAGTCTTCTATTCCAATATAACCCTCACCGTTCAAGACTGGAATATATCTTATCGCGTCTTTAGCAGACAACGAAGGATATTATGTGCTGGCATCGTTTTGGAGCATGTCACCGTCGCTGTAGTTATCTGCCTCTACTGGTGAGGGGGACGCAGTGTGAGTCGATCTTTGACGTGCAGGGTTTAGAGTGGTGTCAATGGAATCAAAGTCTTCTGTTACTATTGTTGCTTGACTACCTAGTCCTAGCTTCATTGCCGCTATTGTTTTTCCTAAAAATTCTATTTCTTCAGTTGTTTTAGCGTTTTCTTCGTCGGCTTGTTTTGCTAACACGTTCATTTAATGGCGTAATTCCATTACTTCTCGCCCACTTTTATCGCGTTCTTTATTAACACTAGAACTACCGGCATTTGAGACGTAGTTATCTCTACCAAAGCCAGTCAAAATAATAACTGGTCTTTAGAAAATACGTAATAGTAGAATATTTTTATATTTATTGATCGATTATTATCTTACGAAAGGAACTCCATGTTCTGAGATCATAAAAACTATATAATAACAACTTTAATAATAACAATAAGTACAATAATGAAGAATATCGAGTACTGCAATCTTTGGTAACAAGAATATTAAAATAAATTTCCATTGGTAAATACAAGAAGTATAATATAATAATATAATAAGCGTAATAAGCGTAGTAGAATAAATAAAATGCAAATGTAACTTAAATTATCAGGTACAAAATTTATCATTTTTCACATTTCTTACAAACGTAAACTTTCTTCTGTGTGTATTTTTCGCAAACATATTTTTTACAAAGATTGCAAATGGTGGTGGTCTTATTAATATTACAGTACCCTATCTGACACCATTTGCGGGAATAAGGCAAGTTCTTTGACATCCTTCGGATCTCAGATGCGCTCTATGTTCTATCGATGAGTTTTCATTGTCAGCGGCAAGTTCATCTGCTAATTGAAACATAAAATCTTTTCTGGATATCTACTCATCTGTGGTTTCCTTATATAACATCCAGGCATTTGTGCCAGCTAAATCTAAAATATTAAAAAATATTTGAAGTGGCCATCTACTTGATCCCGACTTCACTTTATATTTTTTTACCATTTGGTCTGCTGTACCTACCCCAAATTTTGCTTTATTACAAAATTCGACCGTTTCAGGCAGACCCTTTTCGCTTTTTCCCAAATAAGGAAATCCATTTACAGTGTTTGAATATCAGATGCCAGCTAAAATTTAATTCCGAATTTATCGTATTGATTCGGTAAATATTGCGTCAAACTTCTTCTTTTTTTTTCTTTCGAGGAGGGGAAAACGCTGTTACGCATGCCCAGTGACCCGCATCGCTGGGTTATGTGAGACTCGGGCGGATGTTGTTGTCATACCCACTGAAAACCCCTCCTCCTTCTTCCTCTGCTTTGAGGGCAGACAACCCCGGTAATACCTGTCGGCAGTCATCAGGTTTGTCCTTTCATGCCCCGTTGCATCTTCTTCTTCGGACAGTTACTGCTCTCGTCATCTTCTCAGCCAGTTCAAATACTGGGCTGATTTCCTTTTGAAAAAAACCAACACCACACGGAGTTCCCAAGCGGTCACCCATCTTAGTACTAATCCGTACCCAACGTTGCTTAACTTTCGTGATCGGACGTGATCAACGCGGCTTGGGCGTTGGCGACGGGGCCTCCTGACGCTCGAAGGAAGGGGTCCCAGGGCACTCGATTCGAAATACTACCTGTAAAGACCCCTTCCTCCCGTCACCTCTTCTGTAGCGAAGAGACCTCCTAAATAGGGCTCCCCGCGACCCTTATATCCTCAAATAGCCGCTTGGGGTCATGGCGATCTTTCTCCCCTGTTGCGTTCCGGATTTCTGCTTCGCTGCACTCTGGACAGGTGACCGGTTCTTATCCTGACCCTCTCCGCCTGCTCCTTTGCTTGCATAACATGCTCGCAAAAGTCGCAGACGGCGTCGTATTCCGGTCGGTCGCGAAGCATAGCCTCCACTATCGCCTCAGGGGCCAGCTTGTACCTTATCAGAAGCCTCAGGACATGCCGTGGCTCCGCCCAAGCTGGACAGTGTGTTGCGCTGTGTCCAAGAGCTCCGGATCCAAATTTTCTGTAAGTGGGGGGGCTGAAGGTCTTAGTTTCTTCATGACCAACTTATAAGGCGTCCCCCATGGATCGGTCTCGAAAGAGTCGATCAACTGTCTCCACGATCTTTCGTTTGCCTCCCTGATTGACCTCTGCAGGGCTATCCTGGCCTCTCTATAGGTCCTGTACTTCCCCTGGATCTCTACTTCGTTCCTTCTCCACTTCCGCCGCTGGGCACTAGTGTACAATCTTCGGGCTCTGCAGCATTCTTCCCGCAAGTCTGCTATCTCCTGGGACCACCAGTAGACGCCGGTGTTATCGCGTCTACCGCCGGTGCTGGAACGCGGCATGGAGGCGTGGCAAGCTTCCACCATGAACTTGTGGAGTTCGCTTGCCTCCACGTCTACGTCTCCTCGCTCCTTGTTCCGCTTGGCGTCCCAGCACCATGACTAAAACTCCACGGGGCCGCCTGACGCTCGAAGGAAGGGATCCCAGGGTACTCGATTCCAATTACTACCTGTGAAGACCCCCTCCACCCGTCATCTCTTGTGTTGCGAAGAGACCTCCTGCATAGGGCTCCCGGAGCGGCCGCTCCCCGGGACCCTTACCTGCTCACATAGCCGCTTGGGGTGATGGCGATTTTCCGCCCCTGTTGCGTCCCGGGTTTCTGCTTTGTTGCACTCTTGCTGGGTGACCGGTTTTAATCCTGACCCTCTCCGCCTGCTCCTTCCGTTGCATCACATGCTCGCAGAAGCCACAGACGGCGTCGTACTCCGGTCGGCCGCGAAGCATAGCCTCCAATATCGCCCCAGAGGCCATATTGTCCCCGATCAGAAGCTTCATGACACGCCGCGGTTCAGCCCAGGCCGGGCAGTGCTCCAGCGTGTGCTTCGCTGAGTCCTCTGCTTCCCCAGAGTGCTGACAGATGTTCGTCACCTCCTTCTGTATGAGCTGCAGAAATATACCGAACACCCCATGCCCGGTGAGCACCTGCGTCATCCTAAAAATTAGAGGAACCCCGCGCAACCTCTTGCATCTGTCCCAGTTGGGCAGCATGGCGCTGTCCGCACCATGGTATTGTGTCTCAGCCTCCTCTTCAAGCTGGGTTCGCCATCTTCCCCAGGTCTCTTCTATGACCCTGTCCCTGATGTCCGGTCGGTGTCTTCTTCCTCTTGCGCGTCCCTCCTGCTTTCAAAGATTTTTTGGAGGGCCAACGCTTGCAGGTCGTACGTAGGGGATGCAGCCTAGACGGTCGCGGACGCATACTATTCCGTCCTGTACGCTCACGCAATCCTTATGGCAGTGGTCCTCTGGATTCTGCGCAGCAGGGCCTGGCTACGACGGCGTGCCGCTAGGTCCTTCGCCCAGACCGGTGCACCGTACAGGATCCTGATCACCCCATCATACAGCCTACGCACCCCTGTTCCGGCTCCCCTATGTTCGGGAGAAGGCCGCAGAGGGCGTTCGCCGCTGCCGTGAATTTCGGGGCGAGGGGTGCAAAATGGGGCTCAAAGGTCCATTGGTCGTCGATGGTCAGACCAAGGTACCTCATCTGCTGCACCACCTGCACCTCCTCCCCGTCGATGGAGATTGACAGCCCATGTGTCGGTGATCCCCTGCACCGACGGTTGAAGAACCCCAGTACTTCTGTTTTCGCCGCACAGACTCGTAACCCGAGCCCTGTTATAGCCCTTACTGCGCAGTCTGTTGCCTTCTTGACCAGCTCGGTGGTCTCGTACCACCAACGTCCTCCTGCCAGCACTAGTGTGTCGTCGGCATAGCAGACCAGTCCCGTGTTCGGGGGCATTAGGCTGCGGAGAACACAGTCGTACGCGGTGGTCCAGAGAATCGGTCCTAAAACTGATCCCTGGGGTACTCCGCGCTCGACCGGTCTTCTTGCCACACTTTCCTTGGTTCTATAGGTGATCCATCTCTTGCTTAAGTAAGCCCCAATGACACTCACGAGGTACTCTGGCACTTGGAAGAAGCGCAGAGCCTCCATGATTCTTCCCCATGGGATGGCGTTGAAGGCGTTGGTGATATCGAAGGAGACCGCCAACGCGATCCTTTCCCGAGAGACCATTTCCTCCCTGTCCTTCTCATGTGGAGTATGGCGTCAACAGTGGATCGCCTACGACGGAATCCATACTGGCTCTCATGCCAGCCTGATTGCCTTTGCTCCATGTGAGCTTCCAGACGGGCGGCAATCTCTCTTTCCAGTAGCGTGCCCACCTCATCCAAGAGACATATCGGTCTGTATGCCGATGGAGAGTCCGGTGGTCGGTCCTCCTTCTTTAGCAGCACCAGTCTGGCAATCCGCCATGCCCGAGGGTGTGTACCCTCCCTCAGGCACCTGCTGAACGTATGTAGAAGGCAGGGGACATAATGTCAATAGTCTCGGCCCAGACCCGCCCTGGGATTCCGTCAGAACACGGCGCCACATCCCGTGATGCCATCTTCCGTGTGGCCTTAAATAGCTCTTCCTTGGCTACTTTGGTCTCATTGATGTCTACTGTTGACGCTCCACTGCCATTGGTACGCGCCCCTGTGCCCTGGACATCTATGGAGTCCTCTTCTGGTCGTACGAGGGACCCCTCCTCCTGCCGTAGAAACAACGTCTCAACCACTTTGTCCAAGAGTGCCGGATCCATGTTTTCTGTGAGCGGGGGAGCCGAAGGTCTTAGTTTTTTCATGACCAGTTTGTACGGCCTCCCCCATGGATCCGCCTCGACAGTCTCGATCCGTTGTTTCCACGACCTGTCCTTTGCCTCCCATATCAATCTTTGCAGGGCCACCCTGATCTCTCTGTAGGCCCTGTATTTCGCCTGGATCTCCTCTTCGTCTCTTCTCCACCTCCGGCGTTGGGCTCTGATATATAGTCTCCTGGCTCTGCAGCATTCCTCACGCAGCTCCGCAATCTCCTGGGACCACCAGTAGACGCCGCTGTTGTCGCGTGTAACGCCAGTGCTGGCGCGTGGCATGGAGGCGTCGCATGCCTTCACCATGAACATGTGGAGTTCGTTCGCCTCCATGTCCACGCTTCCTCGCTCCTTATTCCGTCCCAGCACCATGCTGCGACGATGGCCGCTGCCCGGAGCATATCCTTGTGCCTCTCTTTCAGTCTCCATCTGAGAGGTGGCGGCCCCGGGCGGCCCGGTTTCCTTCCTGTGCAGTTGTTGTCTTCCTCACTGTTGGGTTCTAGTTCCAGTTGCACGTAGAGATGGTCCGATAGTGTTTCCATCTCTACTGCTACCCTCCAGCCATGGATTCTAGCATGGAGCCTTGGTGTTGCCCAGGTAAGGTCAATCACTGAGGCTCCCCTCCATCCTACACAGGTGCTCACCGAGCCTTGGTTGACCAGGAGTAATCCCAGACCTGCAACCCAGGTTGTCAGCTCTCTTCCTCTCGCGGTGGTCCTGCTGTTCCTCCACTGCGTAGAATGCGCGTTAAAGTCCCAAGGACGAGTACTTGGCGGGGGAGGCATCTTATGATGCATTCCCCATCTCATCCAAGAAGTCCAAAAACGCACGGATCCCGCAGTTGGGAGAAATATACACCCCTATCACCACGATGTCTGTCCATTTGACTGCCACGAAGCCAGTTCCTTGTCCTACGAGGGAGCCGGAGATCCCAGACGTACAGGGCCACGTTATGGCCACCAAGCCACTCGCATCCCCTATCCAATCGGGTGATTCGGGGATGCTATATGGCTCAGCCACCACTGCCAGGTCAGTTCCACTCTGCCTGATGGTCTGGTAGAGCAGGTCCTGCGCTCTTCTGGCCCTGCCTAGATTGCACTGGAGGATCTTAAGGAATTTTACTCCGCCACCTCCGGCCCATTCACTGTCTGTGTCGTCCCGGCGATCGCCATGGTAGCCGCGGCAAACCTGGCCTGTGCCATCGCCTTGTTAACGGAACCGACAGTGTCTGCCGTTGCACTATCCCCAGTAGGAGACTTCCAGGTAACTGCCTTCCTTTGTCCCTGCTTCGTTGGTTTGGGAGGCCTGCAGACCCCATCCTGTGGTCAGCCGGGACTCCCAGGGACTCACATATTGAGCATCTCCGGATGGCGGCCATGCAGCCGCGTGCTCTGTGCCCACTCTCCCCACATCGATGGCACAGGTGTGCACGTTTTACCAGAGACACGCACGTGACTCTTACGTGCCCTAACTCCAGACATCTGAAGTACTGAAGTGGCCTCTTGGGTAATGCAATGACCTTGACCATTGACCACCCCAGTGCTACTCTGCCCGCCCGCGCTAACTTTCGGACACCTTACGAACGCCGTTCCCATACCGCGTCTCGAGGCTCCGGTATCCAAGACCCTTACCTCCGCAGCCTCGCACCCGGCTTCCTTCGCCATCTCCTGCTGGATCTCCTCCTTCTCCATCGATATGTCGATTCCCACTACTTTCAGTTCCGCCATAGGCGTGGGAGTCGACACCTTGACTGAAGTGGAATCCAGCACTTTGGAAAGGTGAGATGCCAATTACGCGGCCTTGACCTTTCCAGCGTCGCCCGGAACGCTGATCACGATGGCGCCCGTGACCGCCTTTCTCATCCCGATTGTTTCCAGGCCAAACTTCTGGAGCGTTAGGCTCTTCATTGCCTTTGCCATGACCTCTGCGTAGGACTTGCTGGACCCATCATTCAGCGTGAGGGTCACCGCAGAGGATCTGGGGGCACGAGGAAGAGTGAATGCCTTCGTCGACATAGCCGTTGGCTCCGCTTTCCCTTTAGGCTTACTTCTGGGATCCTACATGTTCGTGGCTTTTTCCGCCTGCGCACGCGCCTGCGGGAGGGGGAGGAGGGACGATTTCCCTGTCTGCCCGGACCTTGTCATCTCCCTCCGGACGCCGCCCCTGGTGGCCTCAAGCGCTTTCCCCTTCGCCCTTTTGGAGACCACCGTTCGCCATTCCTCCTTTTTCCAAAGCTCCTCTCTGCGTACCGCAGGTGAAGAGGATGGCAATGTACTGGTTACCGCCGCATAGCATTTTGCCACCGTCGGCTCCGGAGGCTTCCGCTGTCGCACTCCCCCTAATCTTAGATTATCAAGGTCGCTAGATGACGACACAGCTGGGCCCACTTGACCACCCACCGCTGCGCCGGTACTGGGGTATCCCTCCCCTGCACCGTAAACCTTCAAACTTTTATCAACTCCTTCCATCATGATTTACATGTGTGTATGGTTGCCCGAGCCATACTCTCTTCCTGGTGCCACTCACTCTTTCGCACCCTACCCCGGTCGGGACCGATGTAGGGTGACGGGGAGCCCCACGAGAAGGTGATGGGAGTGGTCTTGGCAGGTATGGGCCCACCAATTTCTCCGAAATTCTCCGCACCAGATCAGCGAATTGACAGGCGCCAAGGACGCCGACCAGCCGCCACCCGACTATAGGAGAATATCAGATACATCGGGGTTTCTCATGGCATGATGCTACGCACTGAGAACCCATACCCGCCTCGTGCTCCCCAACAAGTCCGTTCCTAGTCATTAAAATACTCTCGTCCGGGTGCTTGAGTCTACACAATGTCACCCACAATGTTGACCAATATGGTTGCAGTTGGTATAGTTCCGTAATAAATACGAAATCCACTTTAACTTTGATGGCATATTGATACATCAAATCCTGCGCCAAACTGCACCTATTAAGGTTTATTATTGATATTTTTATCTTGTGAGTCTAGTTACACCTCTCGTCCTCTCCTTCACCGCCGGGCATGCCAATGATGCTGTTATATGTCTAAGGTTGGCTCTATTCTCTCTCGCACCTGTTACGCACCTTGATTAAATTTCACAGTCATTGATGGTGTGATCCCTCTCCCCGCACCTCCGACATAGCTCCGATACTGGACTTATTGTCGTACACCTCGCCGCGTTGTGCCCCTGCATATGACATCTATAACATCTTAAGATGTTTGGAATGATTCAAGATATCGCCATCGTCAATCCCGTCCTAATTCTAACGTTGGTTGTCTCCCGGGAAACGTTATTTCGTGGAACAACCACCATCAACTGCTGGGTTCCCGAAGGTTTGGCTCGTCTATCGTAATGTTTACACCAGGTTTATAGCAATTCTTTCCGTTTTCAATAACTTCATCCCATACGGTTGACATTAGTGCAAATTTGTCATCTTTCAGACGTTGACTTCTATCATCTTTTTTGTCAAATCGAATAAATTTCAATATTTCAACAGACACATTCCGGCTCATTGTGCTGAAAAAAAGCATGGTCCCCATTTTGAATTCCACAAATATGAAAGTTTCTAATTTTTTGGTTCGTATACTACTCGTGCGTACAAATCTCTGGAAGGTCCATTTTTTACCTAAAACTCGAGAGGCTTCTGATTCGGTGCAAGATATACGTTGCAACATATGACTGTCAATTAATAGGGAAAATGCGCTAATTATTTATCTTCCATGATACCTCTTTTTGCATATTTTGTGGGACCGGATGTGTCTTTGTATATATGGTGCAAGGGTAATCTCCCAGAATCTGACCCTTCTTGAATTCTTTCCCACTTAGTTCCATTTACGGAAATTTCGTTTGAACTAGCTTGTACACTTTCAGTTTCATTTTCAGAACTTGAAAGTATATGAGCACGTCTTCTTTTGCGTACATTCAAAATGTTCTCTGACTCACTTTCTGAGGACTCATTTTCTTTGTTACTAATGTCACTATTACTGTTATCACTACAAATTTCAATTTCTTTTTCTCCTAGTTCACTTCCTTCACATTAATAGAATTCGCTGTCCTCGATATGAAAGCATTCCAATGGTATCGTTTTCCAAATGTTGGCAACAATTTGGATGCTTTCAATTGTTTACATTTTCAAGGCTTGTAAAATATTGCTTCATAAAACGGGAAAACAGATCTTCTTTCAACGACTGTGCTCTACAGACCAACCCGTTAATTTGACTGGTACTGGTATAAGTAGCCATGACACAAAATTACTTTCATTCTAAATGAATAAAACAAAATTAAAGTTTATTATATTATTCCTTTAGCTATCCCTGCAAAAGTCATTACATCATTGCGGAGAAAAAATATAACATTAAGTAGGGAATTCTAAAACAAAGTTGTCGAACC